>NC_073378.1:32915300-33170096 GCF_028641065.1 Leucoraja erinaceus | reverse complement strand
ACATATGATGAAAGAATAGGCCGACAGGGCTTGTATTCACTGGAATTTAGGAGGATGGGAGGGGATCTTATAGAAACATATACAATTCTTAATGGATTGGACAGGCTAGATGCAGGAAAAATGTTCCCGATGTTGGAGGAGTCCAGAACCAGGGTTCACAGTTTAAGAATAAGGGGTAGGCCATTTCGGACTGAGATGAGGAAAAATGTTTTCACCCAGAGAGTTGTGAATCTGTGGAATTCACTGCCACAGAAAGCAGTGGAGGCCAATTCACGGGATGTTTTCAAGAGAGAGTTAGATTTAACTCTCGGGGCAAAATAAATCAAGGGATATGGGGAATGAGCAGGAACGGGCACTGATTTTAGATGATCAGCCATGATCATATTGAATGGCCTTGCTGAACAACCGTTCTAATCAATAATTTGTCTATCTCTGCCATAAAAATATCTACTGACTTGGCCTTTACAGCCCTCTGTGCCAATGAGTTCCACAGATTAACTACCATCTGACTAAAGAATGAGTTCCCCTCTTATTCAAGAACAATCGATACAATATACTTAAGGTGGCACATGGTAGTTTAAAAACTGCAAGTGATCATTTACTTGATAAAATCTTGACCCAGTTCAGACCCTTCCTTGTCATTAAGGTAGGTGCCTGTGAACATAATTTTCATTAATTGAGTGCTAGTCTCCAAATGTATCAGTAAATTATCCGGTGACTAGGTCGTTAAACATCATGAAACAAAGGGCCAAATGTTACAGTGTGCGCTTGCTCAATACCCATTGTACACTGCACTGACAATGGCCGGGTGTCCAGGGGCGAATAGCCTACTCCTGCACCTATTTTTCTATGTTCTATGCCCTAGTTTAACTTTCCAGAATGCATCTGCTTATACCTGTCAGAGTTAAATTCTATCTACCATTCCCTTGTCCACTTTCCCAATTGATATATATCTCCATTCTTGCTTCCCATAAAATGTGGTCAGACCCTGGGGATTTATCCACCTTACAGCATCTCAAGATCTCCAATACCACCTTTTTTGTAATGTTGATCAATATGCTCATGGATATCACTGCTCCATCCCATTAACTTACTATCTTCCATTTCATTATCCATGGTAAATACATATGGGGGGGATTTTTCATTGAAGGCTTTTTTCCATATTCTGCAGTTCTAAGTTCATAAGTTCTAGGAGACAGTCGGCCCATCACGTTTACTCGGCTGAAGATAGACACAAAAAGCTGGAGTAACTCAGTGGGACAGGAAGCATCTCTGGAGAGATGGAATGGGTGACGTTGGCTCGAGACCCTTCTTCAGTCTACTCTGCCATTCAATCGTGGCTGATCTATCTTTCCCTCTCAACCCATTCTCCTGCCTTCTCCACATAACCCCTGACACCTGTACTAATCAAGAATCTGTCAATCTCTGTCAATCAGTAATTAAAAATATCCATCAACTTGGCCCCTACTATGGTGAATTCCACAGATTCACCACCCGCTGACTAAATAAATTCTTCCTCGTCTTTTTAAGGTATGTCCTGGTATTAGAAAGATAGAAATTAGGTGCAGGAGTAGGCCATTCGGCCCTTCGAGCCTGCACCGCCATTCAATATGATCATGGCTGATCATCCAACTCAGTATCCTGTACCTGCCTTCTCTCCATACCCCCTGATCCCTTTAGCCACAAGGGCCACATCCAACTCCCTCTTAAATATAGCCAATGAACTGGCCTCAACTACCTTCTGTGGCAGAGAATTCCAGAGATTCACCACTCTGTGTGAAAAATGTTTTTCTCATCTTGGTCCTAAAAGACTTCCCCCTTATCCTTAAACTGTGACCCCTTGTTCTGGACTTCCCCATCATCGGGAACAATCTTCCTGCATCTAGCCTATCCAACCCCTTAAGAATTTTGTAAGTTTTGATAAGATCCCTCCTCAATCTTCTAAATTCTAGCGAGTACAAACCGAGTCTATCCAGTCTTTCTTCATATGAAAGTCCTGACATCCCAGGAATCAGTCTGGTGAACCGCTATAGCGGCTCTGAACCGGCCCTGCTGAGTGCCCCCCCCCATCCCCCCCTGGACTGTCTCCCTCGGATGGTCACGTCGCATCTGCACTTTAGTCTGTTGAACTGTTTTGACTGTTTTACTGTTCTTTTTACAATCCATGTTCTCGGGATATCTAAATCTAAATTTTATTAGTTATTTATGTTATGACATCGGTTGGAAGCTGCAAACCAAATCTCGTTGCGCTATGTGCAATGACAATAAAAGATAATAATAATAATAATAATATATTTTATTGTCATTGCACATCAGTGCAACGAGATTTAGTATGCAGCTTCCAACCGATGTAAAAGAAAAGTAAAATAAATAAATAAGCTGTGTGACGTGACCATCCGAGGGAGACAGTCCAGGGGGGATGGGGGGCACTCAGCAGGGCCGGTTCAGAGCCGCTATAGCTCTGGGAATAAAGCTGTTTCTGAGACTGGAGGTTCGGGCGTAGAAGGCCTTGTAACGTCTGCCGGAGGGAAGTAGTTCGAACAGTCCATTACAAGGGTGTGAGGAGTCTTTATGGATGCTGACGGCCTTCCTGAGGCACCGTGTGAGATTATTATTATTATTATTATTATTATTATTATTCCCTGTACTCTCTCTATGGCAAGAATGTCTTTCCTCAGATTAGGAGACCAAAACTGTACGCAATACTCCAGGTGTGGTCACACCAAGACCCTGTACAATTGCAGTAGAACCTCCCTGATCCTATACTCAAATCCTTTTGCTATGAATGCTAGCATACCATTCGCTTTCTTCACTGCCTGCTGCACCTGCATGCCTACTTTTAATGACTGGTGTACCATGACCTCCAGGTCTCATTGCATCACCCCTTTTCCTAATCGGCCACCATTCAGATAAAAGTCTACCTTCCTGTTTTTAGATTAGATTAGATTCGTTTTTTGTCATTCAGACCTTTCGGTCTGAACGAAATTTTGTTTCCCTGCAGTCTTACATATAATTAAAAAATGACAAAAACACACAATCAACACTAATTTAACATCCACCACAGTGAGTTCACCAAACACCTCCTCACTGTGGTGGAAGGCAAAGTCTTAGAGTTTCTGTCTCTTCCCCTTTGTTCTCCGTCTGCGCCGAGGCGACGGTTCAAACTCCGCGGGTGGTTGCTGCTGCCGCCACAGCTCTGAGGCCAAGTCGGGTCTCCGCTGCTGCTGCCTCCGCCACAGCTTCGGGGCCGAGTCGGGTCTCCGCTGACGCCGCCGCTGTCACAGCACCGAGGCCGTCAGCTCCGCCATTAGGTCTCGGCGCAGACGGAGACGGGGACGGAGAATAAAAGTCGCATCCCCCGAAGGAAGAGACCAAAACATGTTTTTGCCACCAAAGTGGATAACCTCACATTTATCCACATTATACTGCATCTGCCATGCATTTCCCACTCACCCAGCTTATCCAAGTCACCTTGCAGCCTCCTATCATCCTCCTCACAGCTAACATTGCCTCCCAGCTTCGTGTCATCCGCAAACTTGGAGATGTTGCATTCAATTCCCTCGTCCAAATCATTAATATATATTGTAAATAGCTGGGGTCCCAGCACTGAGCCTTGCGGTATCCCACTAGTCACTGCCTGCCATTGTGAAAAGGACCCGTTTATTCCTACTCTTTGCTTCCTGCCTGCCAGCCAGTTCCCTATCCACATCAATACTGAACCCCCAATATCATGTGCTTTAAGTTTGTATACTAATCTCTTATGTGAGACCTTGTCGAACGTCTAGGACCAGAGGCTCTGTGCTCTGGTCCTAGGCGCTCCCACTGGTGGAAACATCCTCTCCTTATCCACTCTATCCAGGCCTTGCACTATTCCAATATTTACTAACCTTATTGAATCTTCAAGGACTCTCCTTTGTCAGTGCAGTGTACAATGGGTATTGAGCAAGAACACACTGTAACAATTGGCCCTTTGTTTCATGATGTTTAACGACCTAGTCACCGGATAATTTACTGATACATTTGGAGACTAGCACTCAATTAATGAAAATTATGTTCACAGGCACCTACCTTAATGACAAGGGAGGGTCCGAACTGGGTCAAGATTTTATCAAGTAAATGATCACTTGCAGTTTTTTAACTACCATGTGCCACCTTCAGTATATTGTATCGATTGTTCTTGAATGAGAGGGGAACTCATTCTTTAGTCAGATGGTAGTTAATTTGTGGAACTCATTGGCACAGAGGGCTGTGAAGGCCAAGTCAGTAGATATTTTTATGGCAGAGATAGACAAATTCTTGATTAGAACGGGTGTCAAGGGTTATGGGGAGAAGGCACGAAAATGGGATTAGGAGGCAGAGATCAGCCATGATTGAATGGTGGTGTGGACCCCAAGGGCTGAATGGCCTAATTCCACTCCTGTAGTGAAATGCCTGGATAATGTTGTGTTGCTTCGTGGCTTGGTACGGCAACCTGAGCGTCCTGGAGCGGAAAAGGCTGCAAAAAGTTGTAAACACTGTCCTGGCTCTGACCTCCCTACCATCGAGGGGATCTATCGCAGTCGCTGCCTCAAAAAGGCATCATCAAGGACCCACACCATCCTGGCCACACACTCATCTCTCCGCTGCCATCAGGTAGAAGGTATAGACGCCTGAAATCTGCAACATCCATGTTCAGGAACAGCTGCTTCCCCACAGCCATCAGACTATTAAACACAACTTCAAACAAACTCTGAACTATAACAGCCTATTGCACTTTATCTGTTTTTTTATGTGTATGTATATATATTCTATGGTATATGGGCACCGATCTGATCTGTATTTATGCTTACAATATTCTGTTGTGCTGCAGCAAGCAAGAATTTCATTGTCCTATCTGGGACACATGACAATAAACTCTTCTGACTTGACTTGAGTTTCAACAAAAGGTGTCAGGTGTTATGGGGAGAAGACAGGAGAGTGGGGTTAGGGTGGAGAGATAGATCAGCCATGATTGAATGAGTAGACTTGATGGGCCGAATGGCCTAATTCTACTCCAATTCTTTAATTCTTTATGACCTCATTTTACATGTCTGTTTATATTTTCTTTGTTATTGCCTTTTTGCTTAAAAAAACCCCTTCAATAATAAGAACCGATCCCCTTTGAATATTTCCATAATTTTATATTTGGTTACAATTGAATTTATCCGATCAGAGCAAATTGAAGTGTTTATGCAATCATCATTCATTTTTAATATTTGTATGGACTGCAGAGTTTCTTTGTTTTCATGATTCATTCCCTGATGTTGGGAAACAAGTTTGTTATATATTACAGGATTTTAAAGTAAACTAGACCTAGTGCAGACCCGTTGGGTCTGTTCCCCCAACGTGCGGTTGTGGGAGGGGAGGCGGCATGCAGCATCACACACACACTAACTACCCCCCCCCCCCGCACTCATGCTAATTACCCCCCTTGATATATATTAATATTATCAATTTGCTCCTTTTACCCCATAGCCACCCTATCTACTGACGCATAGCCCCCAACTTGCAGTCACATCTAGAGAGGGGGGGAGAGGAGGGGGGGTAGAGAGTGAGGGCAGAGAGAGAAGGGGCAGAGACACAGAGGAGAGGGGGGGGGAAGAGGAGTGGGGGTTGAGGACAGGGGGGGAGAGGGGAGGGGAGAGGGGGGGGAAGAGGAGATGGGGGAGTGAGAGGGTGTGTGCTGAGGGGGGTGAGGGGAGGGGGAGAGGTGGGGAGCAGGGAGGGGGAGGGGGGTGGAGGGAAGGGGGTTTAGGGGAGGGATGGTGGGGGAGGGGATGGAGGGGGGGGAAAAGAGGGGAGAGAGAGAGGGGGGAGAGGTATATGGAGGGTTTAGAAAGATGCAGAGAGAGAAAGAGATGGAGAGAGGGAGAGGGGGAGGGTGAGAGGGGAGAGGGGAGAGGGGGGGGGGGAGGAGGAGGAGGGGGGGGGGAGAGGAGACGGGGGGGGGGGGACAGAGAGTGCCTTTTTATTTCAACCCAAACCCCCCAAACAACCATTTGCAGGCAGTGCTTTATTACTTTAACCATATTTTCATTTTCAAACCACATTAAGGGTACTTACTCACAGTTTCGTGGACATGTGTTCAGTGTTATTCACAGCTCAGAGAAACGCGACCCTCTGCTTTCCTCCCACTTGCAGACTAATTGAGGCACACCACTTCCTGGTTTTATAGTCCAACCCCCTGCCGCCAGCGGTGGCAGCAGAGAGAATGGGGAATTTTGTAAAATCATTAATATCTCTGTCATTTTTCATCGACTGGAAAAATCCTCGGCACATGCGACGGAGGGGGGCTCTGAGCGAGGTGGCCAAAAATGTCGGCCATAGGTGACGGCGTTCTCTCGGAAATCGCAGCACAGATCGCCAAAACCGGTCAAGAACAGACTTTTAGTAATATACTAGACTAAGTGGGACCCGTTGGGTCACATGTTCACACGGGAGGTCTGGTCCCCTGACGCAATATTCCACCTCTCCACTAATTCCAATATTGGTGGCCAGTGGGGAGGCTTTCTGGAGTGCTGGTATGTGTTCTTGGGGTGGCAACTCAGTTCCTCAAGCCTGATCTGCTGGCAGCTCACTCACGGCTGGTGGGATTTATCCACCTTAAAGCATCTCAAGATCTCCAATACCACCTTTTTTGTAATGTTGATCAATATGCTCATGGATATCACTGCTCCATCCCATTAACTTACTATCTTCCATTTCATTATCCATGGTAAATACATATGGGGGGGATTTTTCATTGAAGACTTTTTTCCATATTCTGCAGTTCTAAGTTGATAAGTTCTAGGAGACAGTCGGCCCATCACGTTTACTCTGCTGAAGATAGACACAAAAAGCTGGAGTAACTCAGTGGGACAGGAAGCATCTCTGGAGAGATGGAATGGGTGACGTTGGCGCGAGACCCTTCTTCAGTCTATTCTGCCATTCAATCATGGCTGATCTATCTTTCCCTCTCAACCCCATTCTCCTGCCTTCTCCACATAACCCCTGGCACCTGTACTAATCAAGAATCTGTCAATCTCTGCCTTAAAAATATCCATCAACTTGGCCCCTACAACCATCTGTGGTAATGAATTCCACAGATTCACCACCCGCTGACTAAATAAATTCTTCCTCGTCTTTTTAAGGTATGTCCTGGTATTAGAAACATAGAAAATAGGTGCAGGAGTAGGCCATTCAGCCCTTCTAGCCTGCACCACCATTCAATATGATCATGGCTGATCATCCAACTCAGTATCCTGTACCTGCCTTCTCTCCATACCCCCTGATCCCTTTAGCCACAAGGGCCACATCCAACTCCCTCTTAAATATAGCCAATGAACTGGCCTCAACTACCTTCTGTGGCAGAGAATTCCACAAATTCACCACTCTCTGTGTGAAAAATGTTTTTCTCATCTTGGTCCTAAAAGACTTCCCCCTTATCCTTAAACTGTGACCCCTAGTTCTGGAGTTCTGGACACAGATGGCCAAAACCGGTCAAGAACAGACTTTTAGTAATATAGATAAGATATCTAATTGAAAATTAGCAACCAAGAAATGTTTGCAATGTTATAGTCGTGCAATGGGTGTTGGAGTGTTAATGTGCGGGGTATCGCTGGTCGGTACGGACTTGGTGGGCCTATGGGCCTGTTTTCGCCCTGTATCTCGAAACAAAACTTTTTTTTAAATGCACGCAAAAACCTGAAGGTATAGGAAGTGTGAAATAAAAATAATAGGCTGCAAAGAAAATCTGAAATGAAACCAGAAGACGTTGGTAATATGCAGAAGATCAAGTAGTAACGGTTGAGATTGAAACTTATCTTCAGAATGTTTCATGAAACATAACTTCAGAATTATTTTTTAGTTTTGAGATACAGCGCGGAAACAGGCCCTTTGGTCCACCGAGTCGGCACTGTCCTGCGAGCCCCGCAGGCTAACACTATCCTACACGCAGGGACAGTTTACATTTATACAGAGCCAATTATCCTGCAAACTTTTATGTCTTTGGAATGTGGGAGGAAACTGAAGATCTCGGAGAAAACCCACGCGGTCACAAGGAGAACGTACAAACTCCGTACAGACGAGCACTTGTACTTAAGGATCGAACCCGGGTTTCTGGTTCTGTGAGGCAATAGCTCACATCACTGTGACGTCCCCAGTTTAATATTTAATGAAACATGTTTCCAAAATGTTTGGTACACAAAAATGCTGGAGAAACTCAGCAGGTGCGGCAGCATCTATGGAGTGAAGGAAATAGGCGACGTTTCGGGCCGAAACCCTTCTTCAGACCGAAACGTTGCCTATTTCCTTCGCTCCATAGATGCTGCCGCACCCGCTGAGTTTCTCCAGCATTTTTGTGTACCTTCGATTTTCCAGCATCTGCAGTTCCTTCTTAAACGCTTTTCAAAATGTTTAATGTTTTCAGAAACTAACCTTTTATCAGATACCAAAGGCAGGGTATTTGTCAGATCAGACCCATGGCATCTCTCACTTTTGAAAGACCAAAACCATTAGTGCACTACCCTGTTCTTCCTTCACTGCTTCATTATCCTATGCCCTATCAAAAGCTATTCTTAAATCTGTCCCCATCACTCTTTCAAACACTGCATTTCAGAGCCTGCTGAGTGTCTTTTTTTTAAAGGTCATTTTCCGACTGAGATTTTATCTTAAATCAGTGCTGTCTTGGTTGAGAACCTGCTGGTGTAAGCAGTTTAGTTTAGTTCACACCGGGTCCATGCCGACCTGCAATCCCCACACATTAACACTATCCTACACCCACCAGGGACAATTTACAATTTTACAGAAGCAATTAGCACAGGGGCGGAAATCCCAGGGGGGGACACGTCCCCCACCCCCCGTTTTTTGTAATCTGGATTTTAAAACTCGGTGAAATCTCCGCTTTCCGCGAGACAGTGCGGGTGGGACTGATGATCGAGGGCGTTGATTGGACAGAGAGACGTTGGTCAGCAGGCAATGGGGGGGTGGGAACATGATGATTCAGCGCGATGATTGGAGGAGGGAGGTGTCGGTCAGAGGCGGAAGTAGGGGGTGGGACTGGGGATAGAGCGTGGTGATGGAGGAGGGAGACGTCATGGTGGAGCAAAGATCATAGAACGGGGCTTGAATTGCATGTCCATGTCATAAGGTCACAAGCGAAAAACACTCTTGGCAGCCCTGGACACAAACCTGCGCCTCATCCGCAGCCAGGATCGATCCCGGGTCTCCAGAGCTGCAATTGCTGCTGAACCACCGCTGGACCATCCCCGCCCCCACCCGAGTGACACCCCCCCCACGCGCCCGGGGGTGGCCAGAGACGTTGGTAGTTAGACGGGAGCGGTGCCCCCAGGCCCACAGCCAGTGCAGAGAAGCAAGGCTTGATCCACGGCTACGGATTGGTGTCCCGTCAGTCCTGGTAGGGCTGTAGGTTAACCTGGCGAGATAAGCAGAGTTGAGCTGGATTTAGCGCTGCTTCTCCGCGCTGGCTGTAAGCCTGGGCCGTCGTTCCCGTAATTACCGTCCACAGGGCCCAGGGCTGAAGCCTTCAAAGCCTCGCGTGTGTGTGTGTGTGAGTGTGCGCATGCACGGCGGCCGCTAAGAAATTGTGTGTCCCCCGGTCCCCCCCATGTTTTGATAGCGATTTCCGTGCCTGAATTAACTTACAAACCTGTAAGTCTTTGGAGTGTGGGTGGGAGGAAACCGAAGATCTCTGAGAAAACCCACGCAGGTCACGGGGAGAATGTACAAGCTCCGTTGAGTTATTTCACTAAAAACACTCTTCTCAAACTTTGATCATCTCATAATATCCACATTTGTGCTTCATGGTGACGTTTCTCAGATGTGCTCGTGCATGGTAAAATACTTTATCTGCCAGATGGGGGGGATGCATAATAAATAGTTTGCAACACAGATGGACTGACACTTTATAATGCTGTAAAGGAAGGAACTGCAGATGCTGGTTTAAACCGAAGATAGGCACAAAATGCTGGAGTAACTCAGCGGGTCAAGCAGCATCTCTGGAGAGAAGGAATGGGTGGTGTTTTGGGTGGGGCCACTTCTTCAGACTGATGTCAGGGGAGAAGGAGATACATAGATTAGGAAGTGTAAGGTGTGAAAACAGGACAAAGGGGATGGAGATCAAGGAAAATGTGGAGTAGATCATTGTTGGCTGGGAGAAGTAACAACAAAGCAGATAAAATGTAGTCGGAGACAGTCAGACTGGTCGGAGAACTGGAATGGGGGAGGGATGGAGAGAGGGAAAGCAAGGGTTACTTGAAGTTACTTGAAGTTAGATAAGTCAATGTTCATATTGCTGGGTTGTAATGCAAATTTTGTGTAAGAATGAGGTAGCCCTGCACTTGTTTTGAAAGCTTCCTCAAAACTATTAGGAATAGGATCGAAATTGGGTCCCTGGTGCTGTAAGGCAGCAACTCTACCGCTGCGACACCATGCTACCCCTGACCATTGTGGCCATTGACCACTGTTCAGAATTTAAAAAAAAACTACTTTAGTTTAAATTTAGAGATACAGCGCGGAAACAGGCCCTTCGGCCCACCTAGTCCACGTCGACCAGCGATCCCTGCATATGAACACTATCCTGCACACACTAGAGACAATTTACACATACACCAAGCCAATTAATCTACATACCTGTGCGTCTTTGGAGTGCGGGAGGCAACCGAAGATCTCGGAGAAAGTCCATGCAGGTCACAGGGAGAACGTACAAACTCCGTACAGACCGCACCCGTAGACGGGATCGAACCCGGGTCTCCGGCGCTGCAAGCGCTGTAATGCAGCAAAACTACAGCTGCGTCACTGTGCCGCCGAGGGGAACCTTTTTTAAAAAAAAAACACCTTCAAATATCGTAAACACTCATGTCTTGATGCCATACTGCAGCAGTTAATTTATTCAGACAGCTGTATCTTTTTTTCATTGTTTTTCCTCTCAATGATTGAAGTATTCCAAAAACACCATTTTGGAGGAATCCAGCGGGTCAGGCAGAACCTGTGAACCATTTTTTTTTTCACAGCTGCTGCTTAGCCCGAGTTCCTCCAACATGTTTTTTTGCTCCAGATTCAAGCATCTGCAGTCTCTTGTGTCTCCATCTTAATGATGTATCCGGCTACAGGTGTGCTGCGTTTTGTATGTTATTGCCCAGAGATTAGACTAAGTGTACTTGGAAGTCAAAGTGGGAGAACAGCAGCATGTCATGCATTGTTTTCACATTAGAGAAATAAGTTGACAATGGCCTGTTTCCTTTATCATCATTACTTCTGAATGGAAACATATAAGATTATTAAGGGTTGGACACGCTAGAGGCAGGAAACATGTTCCCGATGATGGAGGAGCCCAGAACCAGGGGCCACAGTTTAAGAATGAGGGGTAAGCAATTTAGAACGGAGATGAGGAAACACCTTTTCACACAGAGACAGTGTTATGAGTGTGGAATTATCTGCCTCAGAGGGCGGTGGAGGCTGGTTCTCTGGATGCTTTCAAGAGAGAGTTAGATAGAGCTCTTGGAGATAGCTGAGTCAAGGTATATGGGGAGAACCAGGAACCGGGTACAGATTGTGGATGATCAGCCATGATCATAGTGAGTGGTGGTGCTGGATCGAAGGTCCGAATGGCCTGCTCCTACACCTATTGTCTGTTGTCTTTTTTGCTTATCTTTGTATCCTATATCACCATCTATATCTCTTGTTTCCCTTTCCCCTTAATCTCTCTGTCTGAAGAAGGGTCTCGACCCAAAACATCACCTATTCCTTTTCTCCAGAGATGCTGCCTGTCCCGCTGTGTTACTCCAGCTTTTTGTGTCTATCTTCGGTTTAAACCAGCATCTGCAGTTCCTTCCTATACAAAGAACTGGAGATGCTGGTTAATACACAAAAAGATACAAAGAGCTTGGGAGTAACAGCAGGTTAGGCAGCATCTCTGGAGAACATGGACAGGTGACCTTTTGGGCGAGACCCTTCTTCAAACTAATGGTAGCCGATGGGGGAGATGAAAGCTGGATCAGGGGAGAGACTGGAGAAAGCGTGGCAGGTAATAGGTGGATAGGTGAGGCCATTTTTTTGATAGGCAGATGTTTGGAGCAAAGGCCAGAGATAAGAGTAGTAGGTGTGAGACAGGTTTGAAGAGTTGTGGATTGTGAAGCCAGAGCAAGCTTCCCAGAGGGAGTAATGCATACATTGATCACGTATTGTCTTTCTGTTGACTGGTTAGCACGCAACAAAAGCTTTCCACTGCACCTCGATACACGTGACAATAAACTCAACTCAAGGTAGCAGGAGGGGTGTAGGGGAGGAGTAGGTGGGAGTCTAGGTGGGGTACAGGGGAGGCAAGGGGGGGGGGGGGGGGGGTCAGGAGGGGGGAGGGTTGGCCTGGGTGGTTGGGAAGAAGGTGGGCGGTTGGAGTGGGGAGGGGAGTTGGAGGGGGCAGTTGGGAAGGGGGAGGGTTTGGAGGGGGAGGGCTTGGAGGGGGGAGTTGGGGGAGGGGTTTTGGGGGGGGGGGGTTGCCAGGGAGTGTTTGGGAGGGGGGAAGGTTTGGAGGGGTTAGTTAGAGGTTATGTAAAATTGGATAATCTCCTTATTAGGATTCATTTTCGGGGCTTGCTAAAAAATCAGAACACTTACAAACTAGAGAAACAAGGAACCACCGTCCAAAGTCCTGGAGTAACTCAGCGGGTCAAGCAGCATCTCTGGAGGATAGGTGACGTTTCAGGTCGGGAAGCTGAATGTTTCCTATGCCAATGAACTCTCGCTGTGAGTTGAGGCATGTACGGGTTTGTCAATATTGTGATATTGTCTGTCTGTTGAGGGCCATTGGCACTCTCCCATTAGTTTAGTTTAGGGTAGAGATACAGCATGGAAACAGGTCCTTCGGCCCACCGAGTCCACGCCGACTAGCGATCCCCACACAGAAACACTATCCTACACACACGAGGGACAATTTACAATTTTAAAGAAGCCAATTAACCAACGCCTTTGGAATGTGGGAGGAAACCGAAAATCCTGGGGGGGAAAAACCACGCAGGTCATGGGGAGAACATAGAAACTCCGAACATAGAGCACCCTTAGCCAGGATCGAACCTGAGTCTCTGGAGTTGTAAAGCAGCAACTCTACCGCTGCGCCACCATGCAGGGGGTGGGCAGAACATGCATGCATATATGTTGTTGAAACTAACTAACGTACCTTGAAAGGTAAACCAGAGGGTGGTGAATCTGTGGAATTCATTGCCACAGAAGGCTGTGGAGGCCAAACCAATGGATATTTTGAAGGCAGAGATTGATAGATTCTTGATTAGAACGGGTGTCAGGGGTTATGGGGAGAAGGCAGAAGAATGGGGTTAGGAGGGTGACTTCCTGAGGAGGGAGATCAGCCTTGATTGAATGGCGGAGTGGACTTGATGGGCCGAATGACCTTATTCTGCTCCTATCACGTGAATTTATGAACTAATGAGCTGCAGATCACCAAAGAATTTTGGCAATAGGATAAAGGCAGATAAATCAGCATTACAAGTGAAGGAGAGCCAAACCACCCAATATGGTATTTTAACAATGTCTATGAATGTTTGGTCAAAATTCAAACTTGTTATTTATGGAAGACATTAGGGTTCTAGAATAGGCACATGGATTAGGTGCGGTAGAGTTGCTGCCCTACAGGGCCTTCCTGTGACCGCGTGGGATTTCTCCAGGTGCTCTGGTTTCTTCCCGCACTCCAAAGACGTACAGGTTTTTGTAGGTTAATCGGCCTGGTAAGCTGTAAAATTGTCGCTAGTGTGTAGGATAGTGCTAGTGTACGGGGTGATCGTTGATCAATGCGGACCCGGTGGGCTGAAGGGCCTGTTGTCGCAGTCTAAAGTAAAGGATTAAGGGTATGGTCCCTTTTACTCTTGACTGCAGTTTGTTCAGAACATAGCCACCTTTGTACCTTGTGTTCATTTTAATTTGCTGCATATCCCCACAGTCATGGATAGATATTATGATGGATGGTGAAAATGGCATTTGTTAATAATTTCTGGGCCAAGAGATTTGAGGAACATGGTTTAAATTATTGGATCGCTTAATATTCTGTGGTATTTTAAAATGACTGTTAAATATAGATTTTGTACAGAAATATTATTTTGGGATGCATTCTGTTTTTTTGACGTTATTTTACAAGTTTACCACTTTCAATTAATGCCAACATTTTTTATAATGTAGCATATTTCATATGGTCAGGGTTATGTTTAATGTTTAGTTTAGAGATACGGCACGGAAACAGGCCCTTTGGCCCACCGAGTCGGCGCCGACCTGTGATCCCCGCTCACTAACGCTGTCCTACACATACTAGGGACAATTTCAAATTATACCAAGCCATTTAACCTACCTCACAATCACATAAAGTGCAAGTGAAATGAATTTGCCAGCAGCGGTACAATGAAAAAAGAACACACAAACACACAATAAAAATTATATTATCCTAAATAATATAAACATCCACCACAGCATTCATCACTGTGGTGGAAGGCACAACATTTGGCCAGTCCTCCTCCATTTTCTGTATGTATTTGGAGTGTGGGAGGAAACCAGAGCACTCGGGAGTAAACCCACGCAGGTCACAGGGTGAACGTACAAACTCCGTACAGACAAGCGTACGTAGTCAGGATCGAATCTGGGTCTCTGGCGCTGAAAGGCAGCAACTCTACCGCTGCTCCACCGTGTCGCCCAAGTAAGGTAATTGTACACTCTTCCTGCCCCCCCCCCCCCCCCCCCCCCACAACTGTGAAGGAAGTTAACATATTTCTTTGTCAGTTAAATTATATCCTTACAATGGCTTTGTAAGTTATTTGTTATCAACAGACTGTCAAATTCTTTTGCGCTGTAATTGAAGTGGATCAAAACGATAAATCATGACCTTATCCTTATCAGTGATGCTCACACACTCTCAAAAATATTTTTAACCATGTCAGTGTTTCCATAACCTCATTTCTTTATCTAGCCACCAAGGTATAAAAAGAGTGATAAGCAAGCTTCTTTTAACATTCTTTTTGCATTCATTTTGGAAGCCTGCCTTTGTTAACTTTTGGTCAATGACCTTTATGTGCTCTTTCTTTATTGAAACAGATGTACTATTGCCCAATTTCCACAAACTCAGTCTTTGGGAACAATACTGGCAACGACGGAGACATTTTTTTAAATTTCAGAATTTGGAAAAAGTTACCTTGCTCTGCATTTTAATGTTGTCATTTCTTCTTCTCCCTAAAGTCCGCCATTAACCATGATGCTTGCTGCCAGTAACCCTAATGTCACTAATTATGTCCATGTCTGCAGGTTTCTTGTATGTTTTAGTAGCAACTGGCACTGAATCCACTGTCCCAGCCCTTGTACTCCAGTTACATCAAATCTGGGTTTCAATCTGTTGATGGCATGACAAGCAGTCACGAAGCCAAGGTCATTTGTGAAGTCTTTATTAACTATGACCATAGTTCACTGCCCTTCTTCACCACGTTTAAAACTGTCTGACCTCTAGTCATAGCGAATAAGTCATAAAATACAGTGGCTTGCAAAAGTTTTCATACCCCTTGAACTTTTCCACATTTTGTCACGTTACAACCACAAACATAAATGTATTTTATTGAGATTTTATGTGATAGACCAACACAAAGTGGTGCCTAATTGTGAAGTGGAAGGAAAATGATACATGGTTTTCAAATTTTTTTACAAATAAATAACTGAAAAGTGTGGTGTGCAAAAGTATTCAGCCCCCCTGACTCAATACTTTGTAGAACCACCTTTCGCTGCAATTACAGCTGCAAGTCTTTTGGAGTATGTCTCTACCAGTCTTGAACATCTAGAGACTGAAATTTTTGCCCATTCTTCTTTGCAAAATAGCTCAAGCTCAGTCAGATTGGATGGAGAGCGTCTGTGAACAGCAATTTTCAAGTCTTGCCAGAGATTCTCAATTGGATTTAGGTCTGGACTGTGACTGGGCCATTCTAACACATGAATATGCTTTGATCTAAACCATTGCATTATAGCTCTGGCTGTATGTTTAGGGTCATTGTCCTGCTGGAAGGTGAACCTCCGCCCCAGTCTCAAGTCTTTTGCAGACTCTAACAGGTTTTCTTCCAAGATTGCCCTGTATTTGGCTCCATCCATCTTCCCATCAACTCTGACCAGCTTCCCTGTCCCTGTTGAAGAAAAGCATCCACACAGCATGATGCTGTCACCACCATGTTTCACAGTGGGGATAGTGTGTTCAGGGTGATGTGCAGTGTTAGTTTTCCGCCACTCCATGTTTTGCATTTAGGCCAAAAACTTCAATTTTGGTCTCATCTGACCAGAGCACCTTCCTCCACATGTTTGCTGTGTCCCCCACATGGCTTGTGGCAAACTGCAAACGGGACTTCTTATGGCTTTTTTTCAACAATGGCTTTCTTCTTGCCACTCTTCCATAAAGGCCTGATTTGTGGAGTGCACGACTAATAGTTGTCCTGTGGACAGATTCTCCCACCTGAGCTGTGGATCTCTGCAGCTCCTCCACAGTTACCATGGGCCTCTTGGCTGCTTCTCTGATCAATGCTCTCCTTGCCCGGCCTGTCAGTTTAGGTGGACGGCCATGTCTTGGTAGGTTTGCAGTTGTGCCATACTCTTTCCATTTTCGGATGATGGATTGAACAGTGCTCTGTGAGATGTTCAAAGCTTGGGATATTTTTTTATAACCTAACCCTGCTTTAAACTTCTACACAACTTTATCCCTGACCTGTCTGGTGTGTTCCTTGGGCTTCATGATGCTGTTTGTTCACTATCGTTCTCTAACAAACCTCTGAGGCCTTCACAGAACAGCTGTATTTATACTGAGATTAGATTACACACAAGTGGACTCTATTTACTAATCAGGTGACTTCTGAAGGCAATTGGTTGCACTGGATTTTATTTAGGGGTATCAGAGTAAAGGGGGCTGAATACTTTTGCACGCCAATCTTTTCAGTTTTTTTATTTGTAAAAAAATTTGAAACCATGTATCATTTTCCTTCCACTTCACAATTATGCGCCATTTTGTGTTGGTCTATCACATAAAATCCCAATAAAATACATTTACATTTGTGGTTGTAACGTGACAAAATGTGATCACCTTGTACACGAGCACTATCCTACATACTCAGGACAATTCACAATTTTATCGAAGCCTAGTAACCTACAAACCTGTACGTCTTTGGAGTGCGTGTGGTAACCGGAGATAGTGAAGCAAACCCACGTAGGTCACGGGGAGAACGTACAAACTCCGTACAGACGGCACCCGTAGCATAGTCAGAATCGAACCCGGGTTTCTGGCGCTGTAAGGCAGCGACTCTTGAGAAGGATAGCTGATGGGGATTGGTAGCAGTGAGAGAATGAAGATGCAAACGTGTAAACTTGTCTCTTCATTGGTTTTTGGTCTGCTCTGGCTATCTGTGGCTCCGTGTTACTCGGCTGTTGATAGACAAATGGGACTAGCCTGGTCAGCATGACTACCTGGTCGGCATGGACAAAGTGGGATGAAGGATCTGTTTGTGTGAGCTCTATGACCTCTGAGAATACATAATCATGAGAGGAATAGAACGGGTTGACGCACAGGGTCTCTTGCCCAGAATAGGGGAAACGAGAACCAGGTTTAAGGTGAGGGGGGAAAGATTTAATAGGATCCTGAGGGGGGTAACTTTTTCATGCAAAGGATGATTGGTGTATGGAATGAGCTGCCGAAGGAGGTAGTTGAGGCAGGTACATTTTTGGTGCCATTATTCAAAGTCCAAAGTCTGGTCGGCCCGCGCGCTTGATGTACTGGAGCAGTTCCCGTGAACCAACATCCCTCTCCTCGCCTCGCCCGGCCATCTTTGTGACCCGGGGGTGCCTCATACAGCCAACCTTGAAGGCGCTGGAGTCATTACCCCAGTTCACCTTCCTACCGGCCCTTGCTCCTCGTGTCCGACGTCTCCAGCGCCCTTCCGGTTACGCCGACCGACAAATCTTCTGGTGCGTTAATAAGAACCTGAGGGTAACTCTTTCACACAAAGGATGATAGATGTATGGAGTGAGCTGCCGGAGGTATTACGTACTATCGCAATGTTTGGGAAACAGTTCGACAGGTAGTTGGATAGAATGTGTAGGAAAGAACTGCAGATGCTGGTTTAAACTGAAGATAGATACAAAATGCTGGAGTAACTCAGCGGGACAGGCAGTAGTATCGTTGGAGAGAAGGAATGGGTGACTTGGGTGGAGGCCCTTTTCGAGACCAGACTTCTTCAGTCTGATGAAGGGTCTCGACCCGAAATGTCACCCATTCCTTCTCTCCAGAGATACTACTGCCTGTCCCGCTGAGTTACTCCAGCATTTTGTATCCAGGCAGATGGATAGGACAGGTTTCGAGGGATATGGTCCAAATGCAGGCAGGTGGGATTTTTGTGTTGATGGGACATGTTGGCCTGTGTGGGCAAGTTGGGAAGAAGGCCTCCGACAAGCCTATGGGTGGGTGATCGTTTAGGGAAACATTGGCTTTGCTGGTAGGAAACTAAATTTCCCCCGGCATAAATCACTGTAATAGTAGCATGGAAAAGAGCCAGATGTTGACCACAAAATAATCAGGAAATGTAGTTGAACAATTGAGTATCCTCGGGGACTGACCCAATTATGTTTAACACTCCTGTTTTAAATGGAGAAATTTGTAGCCAAGAGACAATCGCGACACAAACCTTTCCACTGAGAATATTTAATTTAGTTTAGAGATACAGCGCGGAGACAAGCCTTTCGGCCCACCTGTTCCTCGCCGTGTAGCCGTGTATTCCCGCACACTAACCTACACACACTAGGGACAATTTACAATTTTACCAAGCCAATTAGCTTACAAACCTGCATGTCTTTGGAGTGTGGGAGGAAACCTTGAGTAAACCCACACAGGTCAGTGGGAGAATGTACAAACTCCGTAAAAACAGCACCCATGGTCAGGATCGAACTGGTGTTGTAAGGCAGCAACTCTACCGCTGTGCTGCCCCAAAGCTGTGGAGCTTTGTTGATTAATTTAGACAATTGGGTTGATTTACTTGGAATACTTAACAAATATCACACTCCTTTCTTCCTGCTTGTCGAGTATGGGCATGCGGTAATTAGAGAGTGATTTGATGGAAGTGTTTAAGCAATGTTAGAAAGCAACTTTATTGGGTTCATGATAAGGGCGCATTGTTGTGATTTAATGGAAGGTGGAGTGATCAGTGAGCTCTTTTCTCCACTTTCTAAAATTTCAGTCTTCCATCGTTTATTACTAAAGGGCCTGTCCCACTTGGCGATTTTTTTTTTTTCGGCGACTGCCGGCATCATTGACTGATGTATCAGGGTCGCCGAAAGATTTTGAACATTTCAGAATCCAGTGGCGACAAAAAAATTGTTGCGACGATTGAGGAAACGGCGCGCGTCAATACGTCATCACGCCGCGACTTTTTCTGGTGACCCGATACGTCAGTCAACGATGCCAGCAGTCGCCGAAAAAATAGGCAAGTGGGACAGAGACTGTCAGGATTGAAGAAGAGATGAGGGGTGTAGATGTACAGGGACAAAGGGGTCATTGTAATCCCTGAGAAATGCTACCGTTTCTATGTGAAGTCTCACTGGCAGTGATTAATGCACAGATTTTCTGGTTGCCTTTGAAGGTAGAATTGCAGTATTCCCCGCAAACTGAAAAGAGGCCTTTCACAAGTACACTGACAAGTTTTCCAATAGCATTAAAGACTATTGTATGATCCTGTACTTTTTAAATGTGATGAGAAATATATCTACAGGAAATGTGTGCTATACACTTGAATTTTGCATCATTATGTATATCAATGTTAATATATCAGACACTTACAGTTATAGAAAACTGGAGTGTAGACACAAGGAACATCATATGCTGGTTAATATTCCAAAGGACACAAAGCACTGGAGTAACTTAGCGGGTCAGGCAGCATCTCTGGAGAACATGGATTAGGTGACGTTTCGGTTTGAGACACTTCATCAGTTACAGAAATCTGTAGGATACAACTGATATTTATTCCTGCAATTGACAATTTTGATTTTTTTATTGATCCTGTATCGCTGCAACTGTTAATAGAAATCTTCCTCAACATTAGGTTGTGTTGGCTTTATTTAAAGTCATGTATATATACCACTGCATCCTGATGTATGGGGTTTAAGCAACACTTCATCTGACAGATTAAAGAAAGTCTAAACTGGCTGGCAACCGATATTCTACATTTTCTTTTGTAATAGTTTTTTATTGTTTTGAAATCGATGATTTAAAGCCTTCATTAAGCATTATTCAGCAATGTTGTGGTTTTGACTAGCCCATGGCGATTAGGACCTGACACCAGATTATTCTTTCACAACACTAATTACACATTATTTAAGGGTTTTTTTTTGCGTAAAGTATCAAGGTAGTTCCGCAGATTCATGGCAGGACGTGACATAATGTGTTCATGATCACCTGAACACATTTGTTCTTCATAAGTGATAGGAGCAGAATTAGGCCATTCAGCCCATCAAGTCTACTCCGACATTCAATCATGGCTGATCTATTTTCCCTCGTAACCCTATCTGCTGCCTTCTCCCCATACCTCTGACACCCGTACTAATCAAGAATCTATCTCTGCCTTTAAAATATCAATTGAAAGCCTCCACAGCCTTTTCTGTGGCAAAGAATCCCACAGATTCACCACCCTCTGACTAAAGTAATTCTCCCTCATCTCCTCCCTAAAGAAATTTTAATTTAATTATTGAATTAGTTTCAATTTTAATTTAATCCTTTAATTCTGTGGCTATGGCCTCTAGTCCTAGACTCTCCCACTAGTGGAAACATCATCTCCACATCCACTCTATACTAGTTCTCGGTAGAGTTTGTTTCACAGAACTTTGTTCTCTGTCGTCTATATATGACCTTGTTGCAATGCGGAGACTTGGTCCGAATCTGGTACCCTTTGAAATTTTCCACCCATGGTTTTGTGCTGCAATTTTTTATTCATTAGCTGTGCACGGCATATTTGTCTTCGAACCCTCCCACTTGCTTGTGAGAAAGAATAATGACTCAAAGCAAGTGCATTAGTTGAGTCTCATTGACTGTGCATTGAGAAAGGTAAAATAAAATGAGCTGCAATGGGAAAGGAAAGTGAGGGAAGAAGGACATGCTACGGAGAGATAAGTAGTTTAGTGGTGCTTAGTTTTTCAGAAAAGTGATAGAGCCATGTGCAATGTACAATAATTTAAGATTGTTGTATCTTGCCAACAATGCAGCTTCTTTGATGAAATGAAGCTTTTCACAAAGGCGGAAGGAATGTTTCCACATTGCTTGCCCAGTAGGTGAACAAAGTGTGCAAATAGCTGGAAGTAATCTGCTCAGAGTGATTACAAAATGTGAAAAGACAGTTTATCCAATTACATCCATGTGTGATTTCCATTTGATTGATTCATAATGAATCTGTAGATTTTCCAACCGAATGAAATGGCACCCCTGCGTCCCAGGCAATGTTTGTACCTGAAACGTTAAAATAAAATAATGAAAACCAGTAAACTGCGATTCAGATCACTCTTTAGTTTAGTTTGGTGATACAGCGTAGAAACAGGCCATTCGCCCCATTGAGTCCGCACTGACCAGTGATCCCCGCACACTATCCTACACACACTAGGGACAATTTTACATTTATACCAAGCCAATTAATCTGCAAACCTGTACGTCTTTGCAATGTGGGAGGAAACTGAAGATCTCAGAGAAAACCCATGCGGGTCACGGGGAGAACGTAAAATTCCATAAGAGCAGCACCCGTAGTCAGGATCGAATCTGGGTTTCCGGTGCTGCAACTCTACCACTGCATCACTGTGCGTCCATTGCATTCACATGCAATATGTGCAATGATGTCCTGATGATCTAGCTTCCCTCTGCCACTGGTGGTTTGCACTATATGCAAAGTAGATAGCATGTTAGAGTGTCCTGTGTGATTTGTTCTTTTCATTCCTCACTACCCCTAATGTGTGGGAAGGAGCTGCAGATGCTTGTTCACACCGAAGATAGACACAAAATAGTGAAGTAATTCAGCGTGATAGGCAGCATCTATGGAGAGAAAGAACGGTTGACGTTTCGGGTTGAGACCCTTCATCAGACTGAATCTTGGAAATTTTATGACTGGTTTGTTGTGGAAGTACATTGTGATCATAAGAGAATTCTCCTCCAGAATGAATTCAGTTTTAGTCCTATGACTATGTTGAATAATTGACCAATCATCTTTGAAATAATTAAACTCAATCTCAAAGCCAACTCAATATTTTAGACTCCATCTTTGGCAAAAATAAGCAGGAGCTGGTCGAAGAAGTGTCAAGAATGTTTTATTGTCATGTGTCCCAGATAGGACAATGAAATTCTTGCTTTGCTTCAACACCACAGTGTATGTAAACATAATACAGAACAGGAGATAAAAGTTCAGTGTGTCCATAGACCATAGACCATGTATACACAATAAATAACAGATAAAGTGCAATAGTAATACTAGACTGTTATTTTTCAGAGCTTATTTGATGTTGTGTTTAATAGCCTGATGGCTGTGGGGAAGATGCTGAATCTGGATGTTCCAGATTTCAGGCTCCTGTACCTTCTTTCCGATGGCAAAGGAGAGATGAGTGTGTGACCAGGATGGTGTGGGTCTTTGATGATGATGGCAGCCTTTTGAGGCAGCAACTGCGATGGATCCCTTCGGAGGTCAGAGCCGGTGCAATTTGTAAAAAGAAAAGTGGCAACAGACACAGGGTGGCACAGTGGCTCAGTGGCAGAGTTGCTGCCTCACAGCATTAGAGACCCGGGTTCGATCCTGATAACAGGTGCTGTTGGTTTGGAGCTTGTACGGTCTCCCCCTGTGACTGCGTGGGTTTTCCCTGCGACCCTTCCACGTTCCAAAGACGTGCAGGTTTGTAGGTTAATTGACTTCTGTAAATTGTCCCTTGTGTGTAGGATAGAACTAGTGTATGGGTGATTGCTGGCCGGCACGAACTCGGTGGATCACAGAGTCTGTTTCAACGCTGTGTCTCTAAACTAAACTAAACATGGCATAAACATGGCATGATAATTAGGTGCAAACACACAGAATGTTTCAACAGGCACATTGAAGGGGCTGTCCCACTACGGCGACCTAATTGGCGAGTTTAGAAAAGTTTAAGAGAGTTTGAAAAAGTGTCACGTTGAAGACCTCCTTCGACTATGTAGAGACCTCCTTCAACCTCCTTCAACTATATTGAAGACTAGCTTCGACTAGCTTCTGGAAAATTGGACACCGAATAGAGGAGAGTGAAGATGACCTTCTTCGACCTCCCTTCGACTATGATGAAGACTATCTACGACTACCTTTGACTACACACGATTACCTACGAATAACATGCCAACCTACTACGACCTACTTCGACTAAACCCACAAGTTACAAAAAAAACAATTTTTTTTTCAGGGCGACCTTTTTTTACTCGGGGGCATTTTTCAGCATGTTGAAAAATACGCCGCAACCTAGCTGAGGCCTCGAGTACGCGGGGACTACTCTCGAGCATGAAGGAGAGTTACAAAGACCTCCTACGACCTCGTGTCAACCATGCTGCGAGTATGAGTCGAGGGCAAACTCTTCCAAACTCGCGAATTAGATCGCCGCAGTGGGACAGGCCCTTAAACGTGACTTTCAATGAATATGAAGAAAGCCTGCAGAATGGTTGACCAATTTGGTCTGAAGAGGTTGCGTTTTGAAGAAAGTACAAACATGCATGTCCAAAAATTAATTGATTGTTGTCTCAACTGACATCTTGCAAGAAGTTGTATTTGCTCAGTGAAGGGAAGGCAGAGTCTTTGTAGTTTGCAAGTGGCAGATTTTGTGTGCGATCTTGCCTCCTTGGCAATATATCAGGTGGGTGGGGGGAAAAAGCATATTGAGTGCAGATGATATCTGTCTCTTTGATCTCTTGCCCTGTTTTAAAACAAAAACATGTGTACAGTGACAAGTCAGTGAAGGTGTTATGGTTGTGGGGGAGAGAGGTTGGGTCACATGTAAAGCAAATTGTCGACTTTTGTCGGTTTGTTTCTTGGACATCATTTTTTTTATATAGTTGGCAACTTCTCACCAGTTTTTGTCTGCGCTGATGTCACGTCTAGGAGCCAGTTGCAGTTACTGATTTTCCAACAATTATAGCAACTCTCATTTGCCAAGACTTTCAGCGCTAAGCTTCAGTGCCTACTTAGACGCAAAATGACGCAAAATAACTCGGCGGGACAGGCAGTATGGCTGTAGAGAAGGAATGGGTGACGTTTCGGATCGAGACCCTTCTTCAGACTGATTGTGTTGGGGGAAGGGGGTGGGGGGGTTGGCAGATGCTGACCGAGAAAGGTATTAAAAGAAATCTAATTGTCAATTTTAATAAATATTTGGGAGAAAATATCCCTTTTTTAGTAATTGATTTAGTAAAAGTGCATTTCTCTGTCCTGAAATATTTTTGGTGATTAGGTTTTTAAATCTGAATCTGCCTAGCATATGATACATGATATATTTTAATAATCATTTAATTTTGACTTTTCTATAACTCTATCTATGAGACGGTCAATATTATTCTATGAGTGACACTATGTTGAGCAGAAAGGTCTGGTACCCAAATGATCAGCCGTACTACAGAACACATTTTGTAGCTTCTTCTGAGTGAACTCTGACAACTTTGATTTTAGTTGAATTGCTTTGGACCACAGTCGCCTTCAGATGTATGGAACTAGACTATGATTTAGAAACGGGCAGATTTGAAGGTACAATCCTAAATTAATATCTGGCAACAAAGCTGCTAAAATATTATTTTTTCAAATGATGATTTGGGATTGAACTGCAGCATGAAATATAATGTGTTGAAGTAGGTAAGAGGGCAGAAATCTTCATTTGCCAAGTGTTTGCAGCATGTGGGAAAATTATTACGCTTGGTATACAGTTTCTGAAAAGATAGTCGTTGCCCTGTTTTGATTATATAAACAACTTATCTAATGCAAAGCAAATGGGATGAATATTTTTTTTCAAGTTCGTTGAGGAAGACTAAGTGGCACAGTAACGCAGCGGTAGAGTTGTGCCTTACAGCGCCAGTGACCCAGGTTAGATCCTCACTGCAGGTGCTGTCTGTGTGAAGTTTATATATTCTCCATGTGATGACATGGGTTCTGCTGTTTCCTCCCACTCTCCAAAGACGTGCAGGTTTGCAGGGGAATTGGCTTCGGTAAAATTGTAAATACTCCTATTGTGTTGGATAGTGCTAGTGTACGGAGTGATTGCTGGTTGGCACGGACTTGGTGAGCCGAAGGGCTTGTTTCCGCTCTGTATCTCTAAAGTCTAAAGCAGGGGTTGGCAACCTACGGCCCCTGGGCCGAATGCGGCCCGTAACCTGAAATCATCCAGCCCGCAGGTGGATTTTTTCCCCGTAATCATCCGTCCCGCCGGGCGCCCCGAGCAGCGGCCGAGCTCTGGCTGTACCACATCCTGCGCAAAACCGCCGGCACGGCCGCGCACCTTCTGTGAACACATTTAAGAAAGAACTGCAGATGCTGGGAAAAATGGAAGGTGGACAAAAATACCGGAGAAACTCAGTGGGTGAGACATGCAAGCATTGTATGAGGCTGCCTCACCCGCTGAGTTTCTCCAGCATTTTTGTCGACCTACTGTGAACATGTGATTTGATACCTGCCATCCGGGGCGAGACGGCGGCGGGATCCATGTGTACACGTGATAGATGTGGCCCCCGCCATCCGCCCACAGACATGTGTCCCGGCCCCTATGCAGAACAAGGTTGCCCACCCCTGGTCGAAAGCAATGGGCAGCGGGATGCTGTGCACATTTAAGAGGAAATTAAAAAAAAACAAAAGGATGGTGGGAGTATGGACTAGGCTGCCAGAGGAGTTAGTTGAGGCATGTTTACAAAACATTGCAATGTTTACAAAACATCTGGACAGGTACATGAATAATATAGGTTTAGAGAGATATAAGCCAAACGCTGGCAGGTGGGACAGTTTCTACACCGTATGATCTATGACTCTCAAAACAGCAAACAGCGGAGTTTCCCCTGCTATTCATTTATGGCTGATCTACCTTTCCCTCTCAACCCCATTCTCTACTTTCTCCCCATAACCCTTACTAATCAGGTATCTGTCTGTCTCTCTCCACCTTAACAGATTTGATATGGAATCCTGGTTGTGAATATTACAGATTTCTTAAGTCAGCCAGTGCAGTATTGGAATTTCTTGCCTATTACTATGTAAAATGCAATGGGACCTCTGGTCACATGTTGTCACCATAAATGTGGCTTGTTTAATAAATGCTGTCCACTGCTTTCATGCTTTCTGCAAGCATCGTTTGTGATCAGCTCAACTGTTTAATTGTGGTACATAAAATAACTTATAACCATATAACATATAACCATATAACAATTACAGCACGGAAACAGGCCATCTCGGCCCTACAAGTCTGTGCCGAACAATTTTTTTTTCCCTTAGTCCCACCTGCCTGCACTCATACCATAACCCTCCATTCCCTTTTCATCCATATGCCTATCCAATTTATTTTTAAATGATACCAACGAACCTGCCTCCACCACTTCCACTGGAAGCTCATTCCACACCACTACCACTCTCTGAGTAAAGAAGTTCCCCCTCATATTACCCCTAAACTTCTGTCCCTTAATTCTGAAGTCATGTCCTCTTTTTTGAATCTTCCCTATTCTCAAAGGGAAAAGCTTGTCCACATCAACTCTGTCTATCCCTCTCATCATTTTAAAGACCTCTATCAGGTCCCCCCTTAACCTTCTGCGCTCCAGAGAATAAAGACCTAACTTATTCAACCTATCTCTGTAACTTAGTTGTTGAAACCCAGGCAACATTCTAGTAAATCTCCTCTGTACTCTCTCTATTTTGTTGACATCCTTCCTATAATTGGGCGACCAAAATTGTACACCATACTCCAGATTTGGTCTCACCAATGCCTTGTACAATTTTAACATTACATCCCAGCTTCTATACTCATGCTCTGATTTATAAAGGCTAGCATACCAAAAGCTTTCTTTTATCTATATGAGATTCCACCTTCAAGGAACTATGCACGGTTATTCCCAGATCCCTCTGTTCAACTGTATTCTTCAATTCCCTACCATTTACATGTTTAATTTGAAGTCGCTTGCCTCCTGCAGAGTGGAATTGAATTTTTCTCTGCTGGGCATCTACTTGGTCGGCATGGGCGAGTTGGGCCGAAGGGTCTTTTTCCGTGCTGTATGATTCTACGACTGATTTAGGGATAGTCAGCATGGCTTGGTGTTTTTCAAAGTTTTTATAACGAGGTGACCAAGAGTATTGTCAATGGCTTTGCAAGGCTTTTGACAAGGTACTGTATGGTAGGCCTAATGCAGGCAATTGGGACATGTTTTGGTAGGCAATTTAGTGGGCGTGTATGTTGGGCTGAATGGCCTGTTTCCATGCTGTGTAAGTCTATGGCTCTGAATTTGGGAGAACCTGGAACTGATATTGGGCTATCTTGTACGTGGGCAAGTCTGATCTTCTCCTAAATGCATGCTGATGTACAGAACAAGTTGTATTTGTTTATTGTCACGTGTACTGAGGTACAGTGAAAAGCTTTTGTTGCGTGCTAACCAGTCAGCAGAAAGACAACACGTGATCACAATCGAGCCTTCCAAAGTGCACAGATAGATGATGATGTTGATGGGAACAAAGTGAATAACGTTATGTTAACGTTAAGATAATGTCCAATCAAAGATAGTCCAAGGGTCTTCAATGAGGTAGATAGTTGCACAGGACTGCTCTCTAATTGTTGGCAGGACGGTTCAGTTGCCTGATAACAGCTGGGAAGAAACTGTCCCTGAATCTAGAGGTATGCGTTTTCAGACTTCTATACCTTTTGCCCGACGGGAGAGAGGAGAAGAAGGAGGAGGGGGTGTGACACATCCTTGATTTATACTGATGGCCTTGCCGAGGCAGCATGAGGTGTAAATTAAGTCAATGGTAAGCAGTCGGAAGGATCTGGTTTAAACCGAAGATAGACACAAAATGCTGGAGTAACAGGCAGCATCTCTGAAGAGAAGGAACAGGTGACGTTTCTGGTCGAGACCTTTCTTCAGACTGAAGGTTGGCGTGTGTGATGGTCTGGGCGGCGTGCACAATTCTCAGCAATTTCTTGTGGTCTTGGATGGAGCTGTTCCCAAATCATGCCGTGATGCATCCCGATAAAATGCTTTCTGAGCATTCCATGTGCTCGACTGTGCTGCTTAAACAGACGATGGATTGCAACATTCACAAATGATACAAGTTCGCAGTGCTGTCGAAGCTGCAGAAATAGCCTCCTGTATTGGCTTGTACTTCTAAAGCACAATTGTCTCAGTTTGTAAATTTGTAATGTGCAAGGTGTTTGACCTTGGTCCTTGTTTTATTTTTTAAGACAATTGTTACAGCCTGTTGAATGCAAGTAGAAAATTGTAAATCATTTTGATGAAAGGCTTCGCTGCAGAATTACTTAATCTGCGACCCACCCTACTGAAGGTTCTGTCTGCCTTTTAATGGAAGGGGTGGGGAGGAACTGAGTAATGATTATGGATTGAGCCTGCGGTTCCTTCTGATGGTGCAGTGTTCATTCAGGTCTGGGCAGCTGTGCTCATTACAGCGGTCAAGGTTTGTTCTCTTTGGAAATGTGGCTGCCAGGTTTATTCTTTTGCCGGAGGCTGGGGGGGAGGTTGGGAAGGGAGAAAGGTGTCTTAACTTCAACTTGGAGGAGTGTAAAAGCAGCTTTTTTAAATCAAAAGCCCATGCAAACATAGACATAGACGTAGAAAATAGGTGCAGGAGGAGGCCATTCGGCCCTTTGAGCCAGCACCACCATTCATTGTGATCATGGCTGATCGTCCCCAATCAATAACCCGTGCCTGCCTTCTCCCCATATCCCGTGATTCCACTAGCGCCTAGAACTCTATCTAACTCTCTCTTAAATCCATCCAGTGCTTTGGCCTCCACTGCCCTCTGTGGCAAGGAATTCCACAAATTCACAACTCTCTGGGTGAAAATGTTTTTTTCTCACCTCAGTCTTAAATCGTCTCCCCTTTATTCTAAGACTGTGGCCCCTGGTTCTGGACTCGCTCAACATTGGGAAAATTTTTCCAGCATCTAGCTTGTCCAGTCCTTTTATAATTTTATATGTTTCTATAAGATCCCCCTCATCCTTCTAAACTCCAGTGACTACAAGCCTAGTCTTTTCAATCTTTCCTCATATGACAGTCCCACCATCCCAGGGATCAATCTCGTGAACCTACGCTGCACTGCCTCAATAACAAGGATGTCCTTCCTCAAATTAGGAGTCCATAACTGTACACAATACTCCAGATGTGGTCTCACCAGAGCCCTATACAACTGCAGAAGAACCTCTTTACTCCTGTACTGAAATCCTCTTGTTATGAAGGTCAACATTCCATTAGCTTTCTTCACTGACTGCTGTACCTGCACGCCAACCTTCAGTGACTGGTGTACAAGGACACCCAGGTCTTGCTGCACCTCCCCCTTACCTATTCTAACCCCATTGGGATAATAATCTGCCCCCTTTTTTTGTCGCCAAAGTGGATAACCTCACATTTATCTATATTATCCTGCATCTGCCACGCATCTGCCCATTCACCCAACCTGTCTAGGTCACCCTTCAACCTCCTAACATCCTCTTCACAGTTCACACTGCCACCCAGCTTTGTGTCATCCGCAAACTTGCTAGTGTTGCTCCTATTTCCCTCGTCCAAATCATTAATATATATGGTGAACAGTTGCGGCCCCAATCCCGAGCCTTGCGGCACTCCATTCGCCACTGCCTGCCATTCTGAAAAGGACCCGTTCACTCCTATTCTTTGCTTCCTGTCTGTCAACCAATCTTCTATCCACGTCAGCACCCTACCCCCAATACCATGTGCTCTAATTTTAGTCACCAGATACCATGTGCTCTAATTTTAGTCACCATTTAGTAAATGAATTGCGCAAAAAAACATTTGGCTGCAAATGCTGGATTACAAATTCCAATTGCCTAATTTTACTCCTATCACTTATGACCTTATGATCCTTATTAATCACCTGTCAACAAATCTGTGCTTTATTAATACCGAATGACTTGGTATTCTGTCATTTAATGCCATCTGCAGCAATGCATTCCACAGATGCACCACCCTGTGGCTAAATAAATTCCTCCTCGTTCCCTTTCTCAAGGTATGTCCTTTTATTCCCTCCCCTACCCTACCCTACCTACCCTGTGCTTCAACTGGACTCCCACCTATATAGATAGGCACAAAATGCTGGAGTAACTCAGCACGACAGGCAGCATCTCTGGAGAGAAGGAATGGGTGACGTTTTGGGCCGAGACCTTTCTTATCTCCGGAGATGTTGCTTGTCCCGCTGAGTTAATCCAGCATTCTGTGTCTATCTTCGGTGTAAACCAGCATCTGCAGTTCCTTCCTACACATCCCACCTATTTCTCCCCTCCACCACACTACTTTCCACCCTAGCGCCTCTCAAATCACAACTATGTACAGCACTGGGCCTGTACTCGCTGGAGTTTAGAAGGTTGAGGGGGGACCTCATTGAAACTTACAGAATAATGAAGGGCATAGATAGAGTGGATGTGGAAAGGGTGTTTCCACTGGTGAGAGAGTCAAGAACCAGAGGTCATAGCCTCAGAATTAAAGGCCGCTCTACTAGAAAGGAGGTGAGGAGATCAGTGGGTAGTTAATCTGTGGAACTCATTGCCACAGAGGGCTGTGGAGGCCACGTCAGTGGATCTTTTAAGGCAGCGATGGGCAAGTTCTTAATTGGAATGGATGTCGAGGGTTATGGGGGGAAGGCAGGAAATGGGATTAGATGGCAGAGATCAGCCATGATTGAATGGCGGAGTAGACTATGGGCCGAATGGCCTCATTCTACTCCTATAACTTGTGAATTCATGAGCTACTCCGATACTTTGTGTCCATTGTTTTTTTTACAAATGAGTTCAGAAGTTGGGAGGTCATGTTGCAGTTGTACAAGACGTTGGTGAGGCCGCATTTAGAGTATTGTGTTCAGTTCTGGGCACCGTTTTTATAGGAAAGATGTTGTGAAGCCGGAAAGGATGCAGAGATGATTTACGAGGATGTTGCCAGGGCTAGAGGCCCTGAGCTATGTGTGGAGGTTGAGCAGACTGGGACTATATTCCTTGTGGATGAGCGTTGATCCAAATCATGAGGGGAATAAATCAAGTGGACGCCCAGAGTCTCTTGCCCAGAGTAGGAGAATCGAGAACCAGAGGACATAGGTTTAAGGTGAGGGGGGAAAGATTTAATAGGGTCCTGAGGAGTAACTTTTTCACACAAAGGGTGGTAGGTGTAAAGAACCAGCTGCCGGATGAGGTAGTTGAGGAAAGGACTATAGCAATTCTTAAGAAACATTCAGACAGGTACATGGATAGGACATGTTTAGAGGGATATTAGCCAAACGCAGGAAGGTGAGACTAGTGTAGATGGAACTTGGTGGTTGGCGTGGGTGATTTGGGCCGAAGAGCCTATTTCCATGTTGAAAGTCTGTGACTCCATGACTCTAAATGCTCAAGTTGGCATTTGTGAATTCTGTGACAGTAAAATGGGGCATTGGAGGAACTTGCCTCATAATAAGTTGTCTTTTTGGATTTAGCTTTTAGCATGCTGCTACTGCCTTGTGAAACATAACCTTTTATACTTAGTTTTCAAGTAATCAGTTATTGATCGTCTCGAGCATGAAGTGGTGATCAGTATAAATATTGTGCGTCAAGGGCACTCAGAAACAGCACCATCAATGTCGTGCTTTGTGCTCTCTCCCCTTTATGGAAAATGGCAATAGATCAACCCACTGTAACATCTTCTTTGGATCTTTGGAACTTCTTTAGTTAGAGGGTAGCTAATCTATGGAACTCATTGCCACAGGGCTGTGGATAGATAGATAAAGCTCTTAAAAATAGTGGAGTCAGGGGATATGGGGAGAAGGCTCAACAACTAAGTTACAGAGATAGGTTGAATAAGTTAGGTCTTTATTCTCTGGAGCGCAGAAGGTCAAGGGGGGACTTGATAGAGGTCTTTAAAATGATGAGAGGGATAGACAGAGTTGATGTGGACAAGCTTTTCCCTTTAAGAATAGGGAAGATTCAAACAAGAGGACATGACTTCAGAATTAAGGGACAGAAGTTTAAGGGTAATATGAGGGGAACTTCTTTACTCAGAGAGTGGTAGCGGTGTGGAATGAGCTTCCAGTGGAAGTGGTGGAGGCAGGTTCATTGGTATCATTTAAAAATAAATTGGATAGGCATATGGATGAGAAGGGAATGGAGGGTTATGGTATGAGTGCAGGCAGGTGGGACTAAGGGGAAAAAAACGTTCGGCACGGACTTGTAGGGCCGAGATGGCCTGTTTCCGTGCTGTAATTGTTATATGGTTATAAGGCAGGAACGGGGTACTGACTGTGGAAGATCAGCCATGATCACATTGAATGGCGGTGCTGGCTCGAAGGGCCGAATGGCCTACTCCTGCACCTATTGTCTATTGTCTATTGTCAATTGACAAAGATAAACCCCCTCACTTCAGCCTCATCGTTGCTCTCTCCCGATCTGGGTGCGATTTGTGTTAAAAGTAGAAGTGCACTGAAGCAAAGCAACAAATATACAATGAACACATGAATGGCCTACTCCTGCACCTATTGTCTATTGGAGGCCGTCAGTGTATATTTTTAAGGCAGAGATAGACAAATTATTGATTAGAATGGGTGTCAAGGGTTATGGGGTGAAGGCAGGAAAATGGGATTAAGATTCAGAGATCAGCCATGATTGAATGGCATAGACTTGATGGGACAAATGGCCTAATTCTATTCTTATAACTTGCGATCGTGATTTTATAGACAACTATAAACAGCTTAAAATATGTTTTTAGATCTTAACTATTTTAGGATTATTTGGGGGAAAGATTTAAAAGGAACCCAAGGAGTAATCTTTTCACACGAAGGTTGGTGGGTGGATGGAATTAGCTACTGGAGGAGGTAGTTGAGGCAATATTTAAGGAGCATTTGGACAGGTACATGGATAGGACAGGTTTATAGGGATATGGGCAAACGCATGCAAGTGGGACGAGTGTAGATGGGACATGTTGGCTGTTGGGGACAAGTTGAACCGAAGGGCCTGTTCCCACACTATATGACTCTATGACTCTATGATATGCATAGTAGTCTGAAGAAGGGTCTTGACCTGAAACATCAACTATTCTTTTTCTCCTGAGATGCTGTCTGACCCGCTGAGTTTCTCCAGCTTTTTGTGTCTATCTGCAGTTTAAACCCGCATCTGCAGATCCTTCCCACATAAGTATAGACATTGTCTGCCTCAACGCTGTGGCAGAATAATTCACCCTCCTTTGCTTGGAGGTTTTTCATTTGAATCTCAACCCAGGCACGCCACTGGGCCAGGCAATGAAATGCTTTCAGCTGCCCGTATTGTTAGTCTGTGTGCAGTTGCTGCTCAGTGGATGCGAGTCTGCGGGAGGGCTTACTGTTTTTATAAATCCAATTGAAATTTCACTGGTCTGTAGAGAGGGGCAATTGCTGTGAAGCAGATCCACAAATAACCTGCATGGTTGGCAAATTCTGAACTATTTTAGTTTGATTGCAAGTCCATATTTTAACATGCAATTTCCAGCACAGAGTACTGGTTAGCAAATCTGTTTCTTCTGTATTCCAGTTATGTGGAGGACATTGCTGCATCCCAACTGTTTGATTGATTGTGTAGGAAGGAACTACAGATGCTGGTTTATACCGAAGATAGACACAAAGGGCTGGAGTAACTCAAACGGGGTAGGCAGTGTCTCTGGAGAAAAGGAATGGGTGACTTTTCAGGTCAAGGCCCTTCTTTGCAGTCGACCTGAAACATCACCTTTCCTTTCCTCCAGCGATGCTGTCTGACCTGCTGAGTTACTTCAGCTATTTGTGTCTATCTTCGGAAATGTTTGATTGATTGATTGATTGATTGATTGATTGATTAAAAGATACTGCATGGAAAAAGGCTCTTCGGCCCACTGAGTCCATGCCGATCATTGATCACCCGTTCACACTAGGTTTATGCGTTCATCCCTCTTTCCACACCAAGGGGAAATTTACAGAGGCCAATTAACCTACAAACCTGCACATCTTTGTGATGTGGGCGGAAACCAGAGCACCCAGAGGAAACTCAAACGTAGTCACAGAGGGGTCGTGCAAACTCCACAAAAAACAGCACCCGAGGTCAGGATTGAACCCGGGTCTCTGGCACTGTGAGAGAGGGGCTCAACCAGCCATGCCACTGTGCTGCCCCATGACTTTCATGGAAAAATATTAATCTACCAGCAACTGAATAATTGAAGATAGAATCACTTTGGTTGAGTAAAAGTCTTGACCTAAAACGCCACCCGTTCCTTCTTTCCAGAGATGCTGCATGTCCCGCTGAGTTACTCCAGCATTTTTTGTCTATCTTCGGAGAAAACCGGCATCTGCAGTTCCTTCCTATTTAAAATATTTCCTGCCAGTACTCAGCATGTAATTAACACTGTCAAGAACCCATCTTTACTCAGCCTTGACGAGTAGATGGCGAGCTGCTGGAGTCGTTATGCTTAGGCCATTATCATATCGTTATTTGCAAAGAATTTTGCATCAGCAAAGAAGGAGGAACAAACGTCATGTTTCCACGACCCATGATGTATGAGTTGAGGGATGAACCCAACGTCTGACTCAAGTGGCACGGTGGCGCAGCGGTAGAGTTGCTGCCTCACAGTGATGATAGCGCCAGAGACCCGGGTTCGATCCCGACTACAGGTGCTGTCTGTACGGAGTTTGTACGTTCTCCCTGTGACCATGTGAGTTTTTCGAAGACGTTCCGGTTTCAACCCACATTCCAAAGACATACAGGTTAATTGGCTCGGTGTAAATGTAAATTGTCCCGAGTATGTGTAGGATAGCGCTAATGTGTGGGGATCGCTGATTGGAGCGGACTCAGTGGGCTGAAGGGCCTGTTTCCATGCCATATCTCTAAACTATTCTAAAAACTTAAGGGCCTGTCCCACCAGCATGCGATAGCATGCGTCTAGCGCGACCAAATGTGGTCGCTTGAGGCGTATGGCCTCGTGGTCCCAATTCGAACCGACGAGGCATATGGAGTTGTGCGGGGCTGGTCCCGACATCATACTCACCAAAGCTGGGCAGGAGGCGGGCCGACTGAATTTGGATGTCGGGCGGTGATGTCATCACGCAACGGCACGCCGGGCGGTGACATCATCGCGCAATGCCACGCCGGGCGGTGACATCATCGCGCAATGCCACCTGCTAGGCGTACGCCATCAAGCAGCTGCATACGACGTCAAGATGCTGCGTACACCCGTCGAGACGTTGCGCCCGTCGAGACGTTGCGTATGCCCTCAATGCGCCTGCGGGCCGACAGGCCCTTGGCACGCGGGATTTTCGGACAGTGCAAGATTTTTGGAGCCCCGCGCGATGTCGGGACCAGCCCCGCACAACTCCATACGCCTCCGACGTTCGAAGTGGGACCAGCCCCGTGAGGCCGTACGCCTCAAGCGACCATGTTTGGTTGTGCTAGATGCATGGCTATCGCATGCTGGTGGGACAGGCCCTTAATAGGTATGTGTCACTTGTTAACTCTATTGAAGACATCTTCTAATAGTGTTGATGATTGAGTGGTCTGATGGGGTTTTAATTGGCTTAATTTGTCATGCTGTTGTGAATAGGATATACATAGGCAATTTGCCAGATTGTCAGGTACAACTGTTGTAGCTGAATTGGGTGCAGGCTGCCTCGAGCTGGAAATAATACTATCGCACACCTCTTGCACAATGTTTGTGTGCTAATGAATTCCATTGTTGCTTTTTTACATTAAGCTCGGGTTTTCCATTGTACCATGTGAAGTAAATTCAATTTTATGAAGACTGAAGGGCCTGTCCCACTTGCGCGACTTTTTCGGTGACTGCCGGCACCCGTCATAGGTCGCCGAAAATTTTCAACATGTTGAAAATTCAGCGGCGACCAGAAAGACGCTACGACTCTTGCGTGACTAAGAGACTACTCGCGGCCATACAGGCGACACCCTGGCGACATGGTGCAGCCTGTATGGTCGTGAGCAGTCGCCCAAAGAGTCGTACCTTGTTCTGGTCGCCACTGGATTTTCAACATGTTGAAAATTTTCAGCGACCTGTAACGACCTATGACGGGTGCTGGCAGTCGCCGAAAAAGTCATGTAAGTGGGAGAGGCCACTTACATGACTTTACATGATTGTTCCCGATGTTGGGGAAGTCCAGAACAAGGGGACACAGTTTAAGGATAAAGGGGAAATCTTTTAGGACTGAGATGAGAAAAACATTTTTTACACAGAATTCTCTGCCACAGAAGGTAGTTGAGGCCAGTTCATTGGATATATTTAAGAGGGAGTTAGATGTGGCCCTTGTGGCTAAAGGGATCAGGGGGTATGGAGAGAAGGCAGGTGATGATCAGCCATGATCATATTGAATGACGGTGCAGGCCCGAATGGCCGAATGGCCTACTCCTGCACCTATTTTCTATGTTTCTATGTTATAATCAAAAGCAGACATGGGATATTTTACGTTCACTTTTGAATCGGCAGGTGTGAGCTGATGTGAAATAATAGTAAGATTAAACGAGAATTTACCAGTTTGAAGTTTGATCTGTATTTTATGAGGAGTTACGATGAGGGATTACGTGAAGAACCCGTCCAGTTCGCATGTGCGACATACTTCAAATCAGTGGCGTGGAATCACAGAAAGACACAATAATTGAAATAAATATAGCAAAGAAAAGGAGAGCTTAGATACCAGTTGTTCTCTATTATTGAGAGTGGGAGCGGAGGGCACGTAATCCCTCATCGTAACTCCTCATAAAATACAGATCAAACTTCAAACTGGTAAGTTCTCGTTTAATCTTACTATTTTACTTCGGAGTCACGTGAGTGACTACGTGAAGATTTTAAAGCTCTGTGATTTCAAACTGTGTAACAGTCCATACTTCACTCGCTGCCAAAGTTGTTTGAGGGAGGAAGTATGTTATCGTAATCAACCATGAATCTGTTTGTAAAAACAATAATGGTGTTTATTAACAATAACAAAAAACAAATTGCTCCCCCCGGGCTAAATTATATATTTGCAGATTCTAATATTTTCTCTGCAAATGATGCAGGTTCTGTCAACGGCTTATTATAAAAAGTTTGAAACGTTCTTTCCCCAGACCACCCCGCTGTAGCCAGGGATGTGGTCTATTGGTACGTCCATTCTCTTAGCCGCCGACGTGGATGCTGCCCTGGTGGAGTGAGATTTATACATGTTAGTATTTATTCCAGCGGCTTTCAGCACCTACTTGAGCCATCTTGAAATGGTTTGGCTCATCACCCGACCATAAGGTTTCTTGTGACTGACCCATAAGGCTTTTTCTCTCCCTCGAGGGATTTTAGTTGTGTCAATATAGTTCAGTAGGTGGGTCATGGCACATAACCGTGGTTCTGGTGGGTAAGTCCGGAATTCCATGACTGGATTTGATGTTCCTGGCCTGCTCTGTTTGACCAGCCCCTGGATAATAAATGAGACATGGTCTGGAGTTACGATCATGTTGTCCAGTCGTAATAGGTTTAGTGACTGGGCTCTTTGTGCTGACACAAGTGCCATCAGCATGACCGTCTTCAGAGTTAATTGTTCCAGGGTGAGGGACCTAGCTGGTGACCATCCCCTAAGGTACGTCAGGACCACACTGACATCCCAGATTTGGGTGTACCTTGGTCTGGGGGGATTGGAGTTAAATATCCCTCTCATGAGTTTGACCACCAGCAGGTGGGATCCCATGGCCTGTTGTCCTGGTGCCTGAATTAATTTGGCTGTATTAATGGCGCTGTAGCTGAGTCCTTCATTATGGTGAAGGCCTGCCAGGAACTCCAGTACATTGGTTACTGTTGTGGTTGAATAAGTGGTTCCTGTGTCCGAACAGTATTTTTCCCACTTCTTGATACTTGACAAGTATTGTTTCCTTGTGGATACACGGTGGGATGCTGTCATGGTGTTGATGGTGTTTTCTGACAATCCCAGGCCCAGCAGAGGCCTTTTCAAAATCTGCAACCCAGGAGTTTAATTATATCGTGGCATGGGTGGCTTATGCCAGATACTGGGTGAGTTAGCAATTCTGGGCTACTGGGAAAAGTCATTGGGGTCTCGACGATCATGTCGAGGAGCACTGGGAACCATGGCTGTGTAGGCCAGTCGGGTACTATCAAAATACCTGAAGCAGAGTCCATTTGTATTTTGCGTAGTACCCGACTGATGAGGCAGAAGGGAGGAAATGCATAAAAGAAGAAATTTCCCCAGTCCAGCGCGAATGCATCTACCGCTGCTGCCTCAGGGTCTGGTTCCCAAGCGACATACATAGGAACCTGGTGATTTAGTCTGGATGCAAATAGATCGATATCTGGCGTGCCATATTGCTTGGTAATTTTAGCAAATACTTTGGGATTTAACATCCATTCGGTGTTATCATTGAATTTGCGTGACCTGGTGTCTGCCACTGTATTTAGCTTACCTGGCAGGTAAGTTGCTGATAGCCAAATATGTCTGTCGACACACCATTGCCAGATTGTGTTGACCAATTTGTCACATGATATCGATTTTATGCCGCCCATATGGTTAATACAGGCCACCACCGTGGTATTGTCTATTTGTAACCGAACATGCAAGTGATGCATATTTGTTGAATATGCTTTTAATCCATAAAATGCACCCAACATTTCTAGATAATTTATGCCCAGTGTAAGTAGTAACGATGACTCTAGGTTAGTCCATCTACCACCTGTGCTGGATATGGAATTAGTTGCTCCCCAGCCTTGAGCACTGGCATCTGTTTGAATAATTAACGTAGGGTTAACGATGATCATAGGGCTAGAACTATGCCAAATGTTCTCTACCCTCCACTGTTGCTCTGTTATTGCTTCAGTGGGTAATTTCATGATCCGGTCAAAGTGACCTGCATGTCGTTTTAGTGCCTGCACTTTCGCTCTTTGTAAGTTTTGATAGTGCAGAGGTCCAAACTGTGTAGCTGGGAATGCTGCTACCATCTTTCCAATTACTCTCGCCACTTGTCGAATGATTGGTCGATTGTTGACCATTAAATTGTTACATGTTTGTGCCAATTCTGCTGTTTTGTCTTTTGGCAAAGTTACAGACATGTGGACTGAGTTAATTGTGAAGCCCAGCTAATCCATGGTTGTAGATGGCGTCAACTTAGATTTATCTGGATGTAAGACAAATCCCAAGGTTTCAAACAATTGTTTGGTAGCTGACACAGCTGATTTAGCCAATTCCATGGTTTTGCCTACTATTAAGATATCATCAAGATATGCCATGATAATATGTTTTTGTTTTCTTAATATTGCCAAGGCTGGTTTTAGTATCTTGGTAAAAAATCTTGGGGCTGATGTTATCACGTTAGGCAACGCTTAAAACTACCATAGTTGCCCCATCCAGGTAAATTTCAGATATCTGCAATGATCCTTATGAATGGGTACTGAATAGTAAGCATCTTTAAGGTCGATGCTTGCCATGAAGTATCCTTTGGAAATCAATTGTTTGGCAGTTACAAACGTTTCCATTTTGAAATGTATATACTTAACAAACATATTTAGTGAAGTTAAGTCAATGATGATGCGACATCCACCATCTTTTTTAGTTTTAGTGAATATATTAAAGACAAATTCCAAAGGTTCATGTTTGGTTTTTTCAATAATACCCTTTGTAATTAGCCTAACCAGTTCAGCTTGTCCCTCTCGTTTTTCTTTAACTGAGAGGGAAAAGACCCTTTGGGGTGAGTGCTGAACTGGTGGCATGTTTTGTAGAGTAAACTCTATTTTGTATCCACGAATGCTGTTGAGTATATATATATTTGTCATTCGTGATAGACCTCCTTGCTTGCACAAACAGGTGTAATCTCCCCCCTGTTAGTATAGTACCCCCACTTTTTATATGCTGGTAGGAACCAGAGCCACCTACCTCCATGGTTACGGGTGTTTCTTCTGTTTCTTTGTCGGACGATGAGTCTTCTGATGTGTTGGCTGATGTGTTGCTGGTTGGGGGTGGCGCATTTTCCATGGGGTCCGCTCTGGGCCTTGGCCTAAAAAAGGTTTCCGGTGGTGATGTGCGGACCCCGAGCTTTCACCAGTCCCATAGGGTTGACGTCGACTGGTGGACGCGGTGTGGTACTGCCGCTTGGGTTTTGTGGGTTTGCTCGTCCCGGGGCCTGCCCTCATGAGGCCAAATGTTTTGGACTCCTCCTCCATGTCCTTTACTTTTTTGGAGAGGTCCTTGCCGAAGAGCAGGATTTCTGGCTCAGTGGTCGGCGTTTTGCACAAACCCGCGAATTTCGGGTTGAGGGCAGGTCTTATAATCTCCTTACGGAGGTTGTTAATTTCGAATTGGGTATTGCACAGCAGTGCGAGTGTATCCTGCTGATTCGTGGTCATTTCCACCTCATTCACGGAATGAGCATAGGAAGTGATGGCTGACGTCAGGAGCCTGAGGATCCGCTGCAGTTTGAGCTCTTGATTGCGGATGTTTGGCCCAACGTGCCCCCAGATTTGGCTATTGACAGCCGGCACGTTGAGCGAGGCGCAATTCTCTGGGGCCGAATACAGCTCTAGGGCCTCATTAACTACCTGCTCTTGTAGGGGCTTGAAGGACAGGTAGTTAATGCTGGCCGCCAGTTTTGGCTCTAATGGCCGTCCTGCTCGTGGAGCTGCCACGTAGCGGTCTACCACACCCAGCAGCTCTTCCTGGTCCTGTACCCCAAGCGTACTCCCGACATCTTCGGCCAGTGACCCCTCTTCTTGACCAGCCCAGCCCTGGTCGCCAAAGCTGCCCTCGGATGAGGGGGAAGCGATGGCCAGTGCGTTGTGAGGCACTGTGGTGGGAGTGCCTGAACTCCCTTTGCGAGACTGCTCCATCTCCCGAAGCAAGTCTTGCTGGAGCATTTGCTCCACGAGCTGCTCCATGCGGCTCAGGCGGCTGTCTCTGCCCCGCGCGGGCGGTGAGACGTCCCCGTCCGAGGAATCGGATACCACCGGCCGGTTGGTCTTCCGTGCTGCTTTACATCCAGCCCGCTGCTCAGGCTGCGCTAGCGGGACTGGGCTCGGCACGGTGTCGGGGATGGCGGATCGCAGGGTTTGCGGTCCTACCGCCTCTTGCCCCCCACTGATGGAACGCTCCTCCGTTGGAGTCGAACGGGGGGCGGACTTCTTGGCTTGTCTTGTTTTGCTCATATTCCTGGTGAGACAAAACAAAACACTTCTTTTCAGAAAAAACGACCTCAGAATAAAGTTACCTGACGGTCCGTCTTTTTTAAGCTGTAGCGGGAGCGCCTGTACTCCCGCTCGTAGCTGTTGCACTGCGTGAACGCTCATGTCGTGCATGCGTGCTGGACGGGTTCTTCACGTAGTCACTCACGTGACTCCGAAGTAAAATTTGTCTGGATTTGAGCCTCCTGGTGTTAAGCTTTCTCTTTGGTATTGCCCAAAATAATTTGGCCACATGTTTTTATTGAAGTCCTGAGCAGGGATTGAACCTTTGTTCAAGAAAAAACTGCAGATGCTGGAAAAATTGAAGATAGACAAATGCTCGGGAAACTCAGCGGGTGAGGCAGCATCTGTGGAGAGAAGGAAATAGTTGACGGATTGAACCTTGTATCTTTTGCAAAAATTATTGGGCTGTAATACAGTGTTGGTTACTGCACCATTCTGTCCCAGCAATGCAGGTCTGCTTGCTCATGTCACCCAGCTGTCTTACCTATGACTTTGCATGACTGTACTCAACTTTAATTTCCGCTATTTTTTGCAAAAATAGAGGGGTGGCACTGTGGTGTAGCCACAGAGTTGTTGACTTACGGAGTTTGTACGTTCTCCCCAAGACAGCGTGGGTTTTCTCCGGGTGCTCTGGTTTCCTCCCACACTCCAAAGATGTATAGGTTTGTAGGTTAATTGGCTTGGTATAAGTGTAAAATTGTCCCTGGTATGTGTAGGGTAGTGTTAATGTGCAGGGATCGCTGGTCGGTGCGGACCCGGTGGGCCGAAGGGCCTTTTTTCCGCGCTGTATCTCTAAACTAAACTAAACTGCACCTGCAGTTTCTAACAACACGAAGCAGCAATAGTTGAAATTAATTTTACGTGCTAACCTCGGTCAGTGTTTTTATAGGGCTCTCTTTCCGTAGCTCGATTGAGAACAAATTAATTTCGGAAAAGTACAAATCATAGTCATTTGTTACTTGTTTCATTTCATTAATTTCTCGTCTTTTTTTTTACCATTGCACGACCTCTATCCTGATTGCATTTTACTCCTTGTTTCAAGATTGAATCATAAGAGGTGGGATTGCAAAGTTATTAGTGCTTGTGGAATGTTGTGATGGAATGAGAATTGCTGTGTAAATACAAGCAGTCGTTTCATTGTTTACACAATTCTTCTGCCAGCACTTTTAGTTTAGTTTAGAGATACAGCGCGGAAACAGGACCTTTGGCTCACCGAGTCCGCACCGGCCAGCGATCCCCGCACACGCGCTAGAGACAATTTACAATTTTGGCCGAAGCCAATTAACCTACAAACTTGTACGTCTTTGGAGAACATACAAACTCCACACAGACAGCACCTGTAGTTAGGATCGATCCTGGGTCTCTGGCGCTGTAAGGAAAGCAACTCTACCGCTGCGCCACCGTGCTGCTTGTACCAGCATTGAAGACATGATCTTTTGGTTTACAATTAATTCAATGGGCGACACGGTGGTGCAGAAGTAGAGTTGCTGCCTTACAGCGCTTGCAGTGCCGGAGAGTCAGGTTCGATCCCGACTACAGGTGCCGTCTGTGTGGAGTTTGTACGTTCTCCCCGTAACCATGTAGGGTTTCTCCGTGATCTTCAGTTTCCTCCTTCACTCCAAAGACGTACAGGTTTGTAGGTTCATTGGCTTGGTGTAAGTGTGAATTGTCCCTAGTGTGTGTAGGATAGTGTTATTGTGTGGGGATTGCTGGTCGGTGCGGACTCGATGGGCCGAAAGGCCTGTTTCCACGCTGTATCTCTAAACTAAACGAAGTAGTACCTGAACCTTTGTTTGTAGAATACCCCTGTGTTGATAGTATGACTGATGGTTTACACTAGAAGCACAATTGCTGGGATGGTTGGTCCTCGGTTGGATGACACTCAATATCACAGCAGATTGTGTACTCATCACCAGTGTGTATTTGCACCGTTATTATACTTTTGTCTTTCAATATTTAAAGGCTTCATGTCAGGCAGCAAGCAGATAGATCGCCGACATTTAACTTCTCTCCAACATTTACCAACTTAAATGCATGGCCACCAACATAGTTAAAAATACTATTTGTTTTCTCACTTTCTTGCCCTGATCTTATCTTGAACTGATTATTGTTGGGCAGATGGCCACTATGTCATGGGAACCGCACAAAGTGAGAGTTGGAAAGATCGCCGACAGTTAAAAATTACTCTGTGTAACCTCCATAACAATTTAGCACGAAAATGCCATCTGGCCACCAACATAGTGCCGAACAACTATTTTTTCCCTTTTCCCACCTGCCTTTCATTGCCCTGATCCCTTCTCATCCATATGCCTGATTATTTTTTAAATGGCAGACCGGCCACCACTGTCATGGGCTCATTCCAACCGCTAGAAAGTAAAGAAGTTTAAAAGAGCTTGTGTCTCGAGGACACAAAGTCATGTCCATAAAATCTTCCCTATTCTCAAAGGTGTACAGGAGTCTACAGGAGTCTAAGATGTTACTTTCCTCGCTGTCCTTGAATACCTTTTTAAAATGTATTAAGAACACGTTATACTTCAGAGATACAGCGTGGAAACAGGGACTTTGGCCCACCGAGTCCACGCCGACCAGTGATCACCCCTGTACACTAATGGGTCTGTCCCACTTAGGCGATTTTTTGGACAGCTACAGGCGACAGCCACAAAATATTCAACATGTGGCCACAATTTTTGCTGTCATAGGTTGTCGTAGGTTGAGGCAGGTTGATGCAGGTGCTATTGTAGGTTGTCGTAGGTTGACGCAGGTTGATGCAGGGGCTATTGTAGGTTGTCGTAGGTTGAGGCAGGTTGATGCAGGTGCTATTGTAGGTTGTCGTAGGTTGAGGCAGGTTGATGCAGGGGCTATTGTAGGTTGTCGTAGGTTGATGCAGGTTGATGCAGGTGCTACTGTAGGTTGTCGTAGGTTGAGGCAGGTTGATGCAGGTGCTATTGTAGGCTGTCGTATGTTGTCGTAGGTTGACGCCAGGTGTTGCAAGTGAATTCTATTAAAACTAGTCCCTGGCAGTCGCCTAAAGAGTCACCTAAGCAGGACAGGCCCATAACACTATCCTACACACACTAGGGACAATTTTACAAATGTTACTGGCCTATTAACCTACAAACCTGTCGATCTTTGGAGTGTGGGAGGAAGCCAGCGCACCTGGAGAAAACCCACGGAGTCACAGGGAGAATGTACAAAGTCTGTACAGACAGCAAACGCGGTCAGGATCGAGGTCGGGTCACTGGCGCTGTGCAACTGGTACTAACAATGAAAACTTGATCTTTTATTTTTGTGTACAATTAATTAAAAGTAGTATCTGAACCTTTGCTAGTACAAGAACTCCGTGTTGATGGCATGATTTTGATGGTTTACACTATAAGCACAGTTTTTCCATCGATGGTTAGATGATTCTGGTGTTTAAAGTCATTTATTTTCCAGGAAGCAGAAGCTAAAGAAAATTTAGCAATGAAGATAGACACACAATGCTGGAGTAACTCAGTCAGAATCTCTGGATAGAAGGAATGGGTGACGTTTCGGGTTGAGACCCTTGTTGAAAATTTAGCAATTGTGCCTTAAACTAATTGAGCAATTGATTGATACTTTATTGTCACTTGGACATGGTATAGTGAAATTCTTTATTTGCATGCAAAACACAAGTGTGCAAAGAGTTACCACGTATATTCATTCATTCATTCATTCATCATCAATGAAAACATTAGCGACGCAGTGGTGCTGGTTTCCAGTTCCTGCGGGAAGTATAGGATTTTGGTGTGAGTGCTTTATCATCATTCCACACAATGCTATGTACGACAGTGATCACAACTTCTCCTGAAGTGTGGATGGCCGTTGGCTCGCTAGAAGCTCATCCGCCCTTTGACAGGTCTTGTTTTTGGTCCTGCTGAGCCCCTTCCTCACCTGGAAAACCAGGTGGGGGGAGGGTTTAGTCGCCGACCATCTACCCATGGAGCAGGTAGCACGGGATTACATGGTACCCGTGGCGGGGGGAACTCCCCCCGACCTGACCTTACCCTACCACGTATAGACCGCTGACAAAGTTACAAAAGTATCCAATATCATCCAGATGCGTCCCTCTTCCTTCTCCCAACTGCAGAACATGGATAGGCATTGATTCAGATCAGGACCCTTTGTTACCTATCTATGTTCTCCAGAGGTCAAGTCAAGTCAAGAGAGTTTATTGTCATGTGTCCGAGATAGGACAATGAGATTCTTACTTGCTGCAGCACCACCAGATATTGTAGGCATAAATACAGATAAGATCAGTGTGTCCGTATACCATAGAATATATATAGATCCTCTTGTTACATCCGGTGGTGCTGGTGCTAGCTGCCTCCGCCTTGTTTTTTTTGTTATGTTGAAGAGCATTTTCTGTGGGTTTTTTAATGTCTTTATGTGAGGGAAGAGGGTACGGTAAGGGGTAGACCGTCCTTCAGTCGTTTCACCTCCCCCAGAAGCCTACCTACTGGATTAGTGCGACCTTTCCTGCCAGGACCAGCCAGAGCTCCAGCAGCAGCGGCGGCGCAGCGTTGGAAACATCGCGAGGTGGGCGATGCCTTACCGGGGATCGCCATTTGGAGCCCCGGAGTGCTGGATCGCGGAGCTGTGGTTCGCGGATGCGGCGTTGATCAACATCGGGAGCTGTGGTTCGCGGAGCTCCCAACGCGGGCGGCGTTGATCAACATCGCGGAGCTGTGGTTCGCGGAGCTCCCAACGCGGGCGGCGCTCATCAACATCGCGGAGTACTGCGACTCCGCCCGCCTCGGCCTGCGGACTCAGGAGCCGCGGACTCTGGTGGGAGGTGGCTGATCTGGAGATCCGGGCCGCTGAGGATGTTCTCCGTCGAGGTTCTGCGTCGGTGTTCCATCGTTCCCGGCGTGAGGGCCTGAGCATCGGGCCGCCCGTGGCGGCGACTGCGGGTGCTCGGGAGGCCCGACCACGGTGTGAACATCTGGGACGGTCGGTGGGGAGGCTGGCTGGACTATGGTACCTTCCTCAACTTTGGTGCCACTGTGGGGTTATGTTGTGTCGTGGACTTCTGTGTTTGTCCTTTTTTTAAAAATATGTTTTATTTATTTATTATTTATTTTTATGTTACTTGACTGTAATGAAAATCCATTTTGTTGTCTCTAATATGAGATAATGACAATAAATTGAATACAATATAATACACACATAAATAAACTGATAAAGTGCAATAGGCTGTTATAGTTCAGAGTTTGTTTGAAGTTGTGTTTAATAGTCTGATGGCTGTGGGGAAGAAGCTGTTTCTGAACCTGGATGTTGCAGATTTCAGGCTCCTATACCTTCTATCTGATGGCAGCGGAGAGATGAGTGTGTGGCCAGGATGGTGTGGGTCCTTGATGATGCTGCCAGCCTTTTTGAGGCAGCGCCTGCGATAGATCCCATCGTTGGTAGGGAGGTCAGAGCCGATGACGGACTGGGCAGTGGTCACAACTTTTTGCAGCCTTTTCCTCTCTTGGACGCTCAGGTTGCCGAACCCAGCCACGATGCAACCGGTCAGCATGCTCTCTACTGTGCACCTGTAGAAGTTCGAGAGAGTCCTCCTTGACATACCGACTCTCCGTAATCTTCTCAGGAAGTAGAGGCTCTGATGTGCTTTCTTTATGATTGCATCAGTGTTCTGGGACCAGGAGAGATCTTCGGAAATATGCAAGCCCAGGAATTTGAAGTTCTTGACCCTTTCCACCATCGACCCATTGATATAAACAGGACTGACTGACTGCTGAGTTACTCCAGCAAATTGTAGTGTTTTTAACTACTTATCACTGTATTGTTTTTAAGTGGAGTGTTGCACTACTTTAAACAAAAATAAAGACTTGATTTCAAAAGTATTTTGTCCCTTTTGTATTGAATGTCAAAGTGGAAAAATTAAACCTCCTACTTTAGCTGCCATTGTTTTCATTGCCGAAGTTTGACGAGTTGTGGAAGCATGGTATCTCCACCCTTTACTTGTGGGTGTCCCACTACAATTTATAGATTAAAGGGCCTGTCCCACTTTCCCGAGTTATTCACGAATTCTCCCGAGTTTACAAACTCGCAGAATGTTCGTAACGAGTCTGTAGGAGTCCGTGGATATATCGTAGAGACTCGTTATGCCAGCCGTAGGTACTCGGGGCATCAGGTAAGTCAGGACGTTTATATCGGCCTGATGAAAACTGTCCACAAGTTTTAAAAAAAATAGCCCTGAGTACCTACGGCTGGCATAACGAGCCGCTACGATATATCCACGGATTCCTACAGCTTCCTACAGACTTGTTACGAACATTCTGTGAGTTTGAAAACTCAGGAGAATTCATGAATAACTCAGTAGAATTCGTGAATAACTCGGGGAAAGTGGGACAGGCCCTTTAGCATCTTCCCATTTTTGACCTACATTATGAAAAGAATTATGGAAGGCAAATGCTGTTTAATTTTAGTTTAGTCTACAGTGCGGAAACAGGCCTTTTGTCCCACCGAATCCGCGCTGACCAGCGATCCCGTACACTTGCAATATCCGACACACACTGGGGACAATTTATACAATTTTGTACCAAAGCAAATGAACCTACAAGTGTGCACGTCTTGGGAGTGGGGGTGGAAATCGGAGCACCCAGAGAAAATGCTACACAGGTCACAGGGTGAACGTACAAACTCCGTACGGACAGCACCCTTAGTCATGATCCAACCTATGTCTCTGGCGCTGTAAGGCAGCAACTCTACCGCTGCGCCGCTGTGCTGCCCCGAATCATGCTTCTAGATTAAGCATCTTGGCATTTTAGATCTATATTCTGAAGATAATTATAACAACATAGCAGCATAAATTATGCATTTGTCAATTTGGTGTTAATTGGATAAATGTGTTCACTATTAAAATGACAAGCAGTATGCTGATGAGATTTTTTGAAGGTGTGTGAACATTCATTCAGGGTTCAGTGTTGAAAGACGGAATTGTAATTGAATTGTGAGCTAGCATTTACAAGGTAAACATTATTTTCATTAGCCACCCGGCCTTGATGATCCTAGTAATTAACTGAGGTGTATTTTCCTATATTGTGTTAGTGTTTGCTGCTTTGTATTTTGAGTGATTCTTGTACTTTACAATGATGAGAGGAATAGATGGGTTAAACGCAGTCTCTTGCCTAGAGTAGGGGAATTGAGAACCTGAGGACATATATTTATGGTGAGGGAGGAAAGATTTAATAGGAACCTGAGGGATAACTTTTTCATGCAAAGGGTGGTGGGTCTATGGAATGAGCTGCCGGAGGAGGTAGTTCAGATTCAGATTCAGATTCAGATTCAATTTTAATTGTCATTGTCAGTACAGAGACAACGAAATGCATTTAGCATCTCCCTTGAAGAGCGACTTAGCAAACGATTTGAATAAATAATAATAAGTGTCCGGGGAGGGGGGGGTGATTGGCAGTCACCGAGGTACGTTGTTGAGTAGAGTGACAGCCGCCGGAAAGAAGCTGTTCCTCGACCTGCTGGTTCGGCAACGGAGAGACCTGTAGCGCCTCCCGGATGGTAGGAGGGTAAACAGTCCATGGTTGGGGTGAGAGCAGTCCTTGGCGATGCTGAGCGGCCTCCGCAGACAGCGCTTGCTTTGGACAAACTCAATGGAGGGGAGCGAGGAACCGGTGATGCGTTGGGCAATTTTCACCACCCTCTGCAATGCCTTCCGGTCGGAGACAGAGCAGTTGCCATACCATACTGTGATGCAGTTGGTAAGGATGCTCTCGATGGTGCAGCGGTAGAAGTTCACCAGGATCTGAGGAGACAGATGGACCTTCTTCAGTCTCCTCAGGAAGAAGAGATGCTGATGAGCCTTCTTGATCAGAGTAGAGGTATTGTGGGTCCAAGAGAGGTCATCGGAGATGTTGACTCCCAGGAACCTGAAGCTAGAAACACGTTCCACCTCCGTCCCGTTAATGTGGATGGGGGTGTGCGTGCCGCCTCTGGACTTCCTGAAGTCTACAATGAGCTCCTTGGTCTTCTTGGAGTTAAGGGCCAGGTTGTTGTCAGCGCACCATGCTGCTAAGTGCTGGACCTCCTCCCTGTAGGCCAGCTCATCGTTGTTGCTGATGAGGCCAATCACCGTTGTATCATCTGCATACTTGATGATGGTGTTAGTACCATGTACAGGTGTGCAGTCATAGGTGAAGAGGGAGTAGAGGATGGGGCTCAGCACACAGCCCTGTGGAACGCCGGTGTTCAGGGTGAGGGTTGAAGAGGTGTGCTTGTCTAACCTCACAGACTGGGGTCTGTTGGTTAGAAAGTCCAGTATCCAGTTGCAGAGGGAGGGGTCGATGCCCAGGTTACCGAGTTTGGTGATCAGTTTTGATGGTATAATGGTGTTGAATGCTGAGCTGTAATCGATGAACAGCATTCTTACGTAAGTGTCTCTGTTGTCGAGGTGGGAGAGGGCGGAGTGAAGTGCCGTAGAGATGGCATCCTCCGTACTCCTGTTCTTGCGGTAGGCAAACCGATAGGGATCCAGTGTGGGGGGTAGGCAGCTTTTGAGGTGTGTCAGGACCAGCCTCTCGAAGCACTTGGTGATGATGGGGGTAAGTGCAACTGGGCGGAAGTCGTTGAGGCTTGCCGCAGTGGAGTGTTTTGGCACTGGCACGATGGAGGTGGTTTTAAGGCAAGTGGGGACAACTGCTTGGGCAAGTGACAGGTTGAAGATGTCAGTCCAGACGTCTGTCAGCTGCGCAGCACAGGCCCTGAGCACGCGCCCGGGGATGCCGTCAGGGCCAGCAGCCTTACGTGCATTAGTCCTACTCAGTGCCACATATACGTCGTAGGGGGTGAGTGTGAGGGGTTGGTGATCGGCAGGTAGCACAGCCTTGATGGCTGTCTCTAGATTGTCCCTGTCGAAGCGGCCATAGAAGTGATTAAGCTCCTCAAGGAAGGAGGCGTCGCTGGATGTGGGGGTGATGTTGGAGGGTCTATAGTCCGTGATGGCCTGGATGCCTTGCCACATGCGTCGGGGGTCGGAGTTGTTGTTGAAGTGCTCCTCAATCCTGAGCTTATGGCAGTGCTTGGCCTTCCTGATGCCCCTCTTCAGGTTAGCCCTGGATGAACTGTAGGCTCGAGCATCGCCTGACCTGAAAGCGGTGTCCCGTGCTTTCAGCAGTAGCCTGACCTCGCTGTTCATCCATGGCTTCTGATTCGGGTATATGGTCACCTGTTTGAGGGAGGTGACACTATTGATGGTGGAGTTTATAAAGTCCAGAACAGAGGATGTGTAGGAATCAATGTCCGTGTGGGAGTCAAGGGTGGCCTGGGCTGCAAACGCCTTCCAGTCAGTGTTTCCAAAACACTGCTGAAGTGTGAAGTCCGCTTCTTCTGACCAGACTTTAACTGTCCTCACAGTTGGTTTAACCCGTCTGATGAGTGGGGAGTACTAGTTGAGGCAGGGACTATTGCAACGTTTAAGAAACATTTAGACAGGTACATGGATTGGTCAGGTTTAGAGGGATATGGGCCAAACGTTGGGCCGAAGGGCTTGTTTCCACAGTATAAGACTCTATGACTAATAGAACATAGAACAATCAAACACTCTTTGACATTCGATCCCGCAATTATAATCACCTAGTTCTAAACTCTTCAACTTGCTGGAGTTTAGAAGGATGAAACCTCATTGAAACTTGATAGTGAAAGGCCTGGATAGAGTGGATGTGGAGAGGATGTTTCCCACTAGCGGGATAGTCTAGGACCAGAGAGCACAGCCTCAGAATAAAAGGACGTACCTTTAGAAAGGAGATGAGGAGGAATTTCTTCAGTCAGAGGGTGGTGAATCTATGGAATTCATTGCCACGGAAGACTGTGGAGGCCGTCAATGGAATTGTGGTTTTCTATGACCTTGATGCTTAATGTATCGCAACTTGTGATGGAATTATTAACGCCATGGAGCCTCAACTGGCTTAATTTGTAGAAATAAAAATGGGTGCAGGAGTTTGCAGAATGGAGTTGATTGCTGACTTGTTAAAATCTATATTCATCTTAACTTGGATTAATTAGTTCAGTAGGCATTTGGAATGAATGCAAGTTAGGACAGAGGCGGTATGATTTGGGTGATTTCCAAAGGCTTTGGAAATAGATATTCTCGAAGGAGGAATTTCTTTAGCCAGAGGGTGCCGAATCTGTGGAATTTGTTGCCGCAGATGGAGGTGAAAGCCAAATCTTTGAGTACTTGTAAAGAGGAGATTGATAAGTTCTTGATTAGTAAAGGAGTCAAAGGTTACGGGGAGAAGGCAGGAGAATGGAGTTGTGAGGAAAAAATAGATCAGCCATGATTGAATGGCAGAGCGGACTTGATGGGCCGAATCGTCTAAATCTGCCCTCAAGTCGTATGGTGATGTGGTTGAATGGTTAGAAATGCACCTAGAGGTCAAGAAAACTACCAGCGTTTGAAGCGCTAATAGAATCAATGAGAGCCATTCCATTAATGGGTCAATGGAAGAGTTTAAGACCACTTATTTTCTAGCTCAGAGCTCTCTTGATTATCTGTCGTATTCCAGAACTGATTCGAGAGTCTGAAGAAGGGTCTCGACCCGAAACATCACCCATTCCTTCTCTCCATAGATGCTGCCTGTCCTGCTGAGTTACTCCAGCATTTTGTGTCTATTTCCAGAACTCCTGTTTGAAACCGAATAACGTTTCATAGAACAGTACATTACAATAACGGGGCCCTTCAGCACACGTACTCATTTCTTTAATGCTTTCATTTTTATTTCTTTCATATCATGTTAAAGTAGTCATATGGTAGCTTGCCTTTATTGCTAGATGCATTGAATATAAGAGTTTGGAAGTCCGGATACAGCTTTATAGGACTTTGGTTAGGCCACATTTGGCCCACACATGACCAGTCATATTTGATCTCTGACCCTAAACAAACATTGTCAGCATAACATATTAAAAAAATTCACTTGATAAACCGAAAAAAAAACGAATCATATATAGAGCACAAAACAATATATCTGTAATGCTTTCAGAATTAGAAGAGATTTATTCCACAATTTTGAATCTTTTTTTGGGGGGTGGGTGGGGGCGGTCACACACGTGACTAAGAATGGGCCATTTGGAGTATTATGTGCAGTTCTAGGCACATTGAAGTCCATAGATTTATAAGTCTGGGGTGAAAAGATTTTTCCTCATCTCAGTCCTAAATGTCCCACCCCTTATTCTTAAACCGTGACCCCTGGTTCTGGACTGCCCCACCATTTTTCCTGCCTCTAGCTTGTTCAATCCCTTAAGAATTTTATATGTTTTTCTAAGAATCCCTCTCATCCTTCTAAATTCTGGTGAGTACAAGCCCAGTCGACTCATCCTTTCATCAAATGTCAATAGACAGTAGGTGCAGGAGTAGGCCATTTGGCCCCTCGAGCCAGCACCACCGTTCACTGTGATCTTGTCACCACCGCCATTCCGGGAACTAATCTGGTGAATCTACGCTGCATTGCCTCAATAGCAATTTTCTTCTCTGGAATGTCAGATGTTTCTTCTCTGGAACGTTGAGAGGAGACTCGATAGAATATAAAATTATGAGCGGCATGGATGCGTTAGACAGTCCTAATCTTTTTCCCAGGGTGGAAATGTCCAACACTATAGGGCGTAGCTAGAAGGTGAGAGGGAAAAGTTCAATCCAAAATGTTTTTTTTACACAGAAGGTGGTGGAGGCCTGGAGTGCATTGCCAGGGGTGGTGGTGGAGGCAAATATGGTGGTGGCATTTAAGAGGCTTTTAGATAGGCTCATGGAAGAGCAGGCAACAGAGGGATTTAGATCATGTACGGACAGATGAGATCAGTTTTGCTTGGCATCGTGTTCAGCACCAACATTGTGAGCTGAAGGGCTTGTTCCTACACTGTATTTTTCTGTATTATATATTCTATGATTCATTTCCTGAATAAGGCATTTATTTACCAGGGCAATGACTGATCTGGTAAGAATTTCCCTTTCGTGATTTACATGGACTGAAAAATCTGCAACGCAGCTTGGTTGTTATCAACACAAGTGCTGACAAAACAGTAATTCATTAGCTTCTTAACACTTTGACATAGCCTGAGGAAGTGTGTTTTTCTTGAGAAGAGGTGGGGCAGCTTTGTGAAGTATTAAGAATCATTTGGGTAAGAAAGAACTGCAGATGCTGGTTTAAATCGAAGATAGACACAAAATGCTGGAGTAACTCAGCGGGTGAGGCAGCATCTCTGGAGGAAAGGAATGGGCGACGTTTCGGGTCTTGACCCGCTGAGTTACTCCAGCATTAAGAATGATTTGGGGATGTACCATAAATAATGATGGTTTTCTGTAAATCACACTGATTCATTTTTTTTCTCTCTCCTTCTGGTTGTTCAATTAAGTTTAAAGATACAGCATGGAAACAGGCCATTCGGCCCACCGAATCCACACAGACCAGCGATCTCCACATACTAACACTACCCTACACAAACTGGGGTCAATTTAATATTTATACCAAGCCAATTAACCTGCAAACCTGTAGGAAAGAACTGCAGTTGCTGGTTTAAATCGAAGGCTGACACAAAATGCTGGAGTAACTCAGCAGGACAGGTAGCATCTCTGGAGAGGAGGAATGCCTGTTCGTCCAGGACACCGGAGCTCCTGGAAAAAACCCATGCAGTCATGGGGAGAACATACAAACTCCATCCAGTCAGCAACCGTGGTCAGGATCAAGCCCGGGTCACTGGCGCTGTAAGGCAAAAACTCTACAGCCACACCACCGTGTCAGCCCCGTGGTACAACCTTGCTCACAGTTTAATACTTAACCAGAATCTGAAGAAGGATCTTGACCCTAAACGTCACCCATTCCTTCTCTCCATAGATGCTGCCTCACCCGCTGAGTTACTCCAGCTTTTTGTGTCTACCTTCTGAAAACCTATCACTGTTTAGTTTAGTTTAGAGATACAGGGCGGAAACAGGCCCTTCGGCCCACCGGGTCTGCGCCGACCAGCGATCCCCGCACATTAACACTATTATCTATTATATACCCACTAGGGACAATTTTTACATTTACCAAGCCAATTAATCTACAAATCTGTATGTCTTTGGAGTGTGGGAGGAAACCGAAGATCTCGGAGAAAACCCACGCAGGTCATGGGGAGAACGTACAAACTCTGTACAGACAGCGCCCGTAGTCGGGATTGAACCCGGGTCTCCGGCGCTGCATTCGCTGTGAGGCAGCAACTCTACCGCTGCTCCACCGTGACTGCCCACTGGTAGTGCTCATTTGTCCACCAGTTTGGCCTTGCACACTCTCAACTCTCTAAAGAGAGTGGTTTAGTACCATGGATAAGTTCTGGATAAGTGGTGCAGCAGTAGAGTTACTGCCTGACAACGACAGGGACCCAGGTTCAATCCTGACCACGGGTGCTGTCTGTGTGGAGTTTGTCTATTTCCCCTATGACCACGTGGGTTTTCCTCAGGCGCTCCGGTTTCCTCCCACATTCCAAAGATATGCTGGTTTGTAGGTGAATTAGCTCCTAGTGTGTAGGATGCAAAACTGGGATAACATAGAACCAGTATAAGGGGTGTTGCGGAAGGAACTGCAGATGCTGAGTTAAACCGAAGATAGACGCAAAAAGCTGGAATAACTGAGTGGGTCAGACGGCATTTCTGGAGAAAAAGAATGTGACACTTTGGGTCGAGACCGGAAACGTCACCCATTCATTTTCTCCAGAGATGCTGTTTGACCCGCTCAGTTACGCCAGCTTTTTGTGTCTTATCACCAGTGATTGCTGATCGACGCAGGCTCAGTGGGCCGAATAGCCTATTTCCACGTTGTATCTCTATAACTAATTGAACTGATGAAACTCTGTTGTTACTGACTGCATTGAGCACACTTCTGTGCTCCGTATTTTATTTGTGAATGAACTTGGAGTATCTAGATTTTTTTTTTCCCTTCCACGTGAGAAATTGATATGATTTTTCCGCTTGGGCAGATTTCATTTACTTATTCAGATTTTATAACAGGCAGCCAGGCATCAGTATTTCTTTATTTGGATCATAATCCTATTGTTTATTTCCAGAACCCATTGCCCTTGTTTGGTTTTGAAATTCAATACTTAGGTAGTTGGGTTATAAATAGTATTGAAGACATGGGTGGTGCTTGGGTGATGTAGCTTTTAACTATCTGTTGCCTTTGCTCCTGATTGAATACATGAGCCATAGCGTGGATACAGGCCCTTCAGCCCAACTTGGCCCATCTACTCTAGTCCCATCTGCCTGTGTTTGATCGATATCCCTCCAAACATATCTTATCCACCAACCTGTCTTAATGTTTCTTAAACGTTGCGATAGTCCCAGCCTCAACTACCTCCTCCAGCAGCTCATTCCATACACCCACCACCCTTTGCGTGAGAATCTTTCCCTCCTCACCTTAACTTAAACCAAGTTCTAGTGACAGAATCAAAATCTTAAGTGCATGTTTGTTGCTGCTTTAAAAACACAAAGTGCTTGGAAAAACTGAGCAGGACAGGCAGCATCTCTGGAGAGAAAGAATGGGTGACGTTTCGGGTCGAGACCCTTCTTCAGAAAGTCAATTTGTTGGGCTCTGTCATTTCATATTGTATCTTGTTGAAATTTGATAGAACACAGAAAAGTACAGCACAGGAACATGCCCTTCGGCCCACAATGTCTATGCTGAGCATGATAGTAAGATAAAACAATCTCGTCTGCCTGCATGTGATCCACATTCCCCCCATTCCCTCCATATCCATCTGCCTATCCAAATGTATTTTAGACATTATTGCATTTAGTTTAGTTTAGTTTGGAGATACAGCGTGGAAACAGGCCCTTCGGCCCACCAGGTCCGTGCCGACCAGCGATTCGCGCACAGTAACACTATCCTACACACACTAGGAACAATTTACAATTATACCAAGCCAACCAGCCGACAAACCTGTACGTCTTTGGAGTGTGGGAGGAAATCGGAGATCTCGGAGAAAACCCATGCAGGTCACGGGTAAAACGTACAAACTCCGTACAGACAGCATCCGTAGTCGGGATCGAACCCGGGTCTCCGCTGCTGCAAGCACTGTAAGGCACCCAGCTCTACCGTTGTGCCGCCTGCTGCCCCTGGCAATGCATTCCAAGCAACCACCACCCTCTGGTGTAAAAATTAAACTTGCCCTGCATGTCTGATTTAAACTTAGCCCAGATCACCTCATAGCTATGCCCTTGAATGTTTGCAATTTACACCAGGGTTAAAGGTTCCCACTGTCTATCTGTGCTCTTTGTTAATTGTTCCATGAGCTGAAATCTGTCTTATTATTCATTGTTTTTAATGTCCCATTTGGATATTCCTGCATAAAAGGGAAGATTTGTGTGGGAAGGAACTGCAGACGCTGGTTTACACCAAAGATCGGCACAAAAAGCCGGAGTAACTCAGCGTGTCAGGCAGCATCTCTGGCGAAAAGGAATAGGAATAGGTCACGTTTCAGGTCAAGACCCTTCTTCAGACTGAGAGTGGTGGGAGAGGAATCCAAGAGATATGAAACGGTACATAGAACAAATTAGTTTACGTTTGTTGTCACGTGTACTGAAGTACAGTGAAAAGGCTTTTGTGTTTTTAAAATTAATTTAAAAAATGCAAAAAGACAGATCAAAGCCAGCAGAGACAAGATTGTTTTGCATTACACTCAGTGGGGCTGCCGAACTGTTGAAACTTGATGCAGTTTTGACTGCCTCGCTGAATACCGACCGGAAGCCATCCAGAGACTTGGTTTGACATTGAAAGCTGAGACGGAGATGTAAATTGATCATCTGACTCAGCTGAAACAGTATCTGGAAAAGCAATAGTGGATGACGTTTTCCAAGATACGCCTACAAAGCTGCAACGAGTGATCTTTGCTTTTAAAGTCTGTCTGCCCAAATATATTTTAGTTTAGTTAAGTTTGGAGATACAGCGCGGACACAGGCCCTTCGGCCCACCGAGTCTGCACCGACCAGCGAGCCCTACACACTAACACTATCCTACACACACCAGGGACAATTTACTCTTATGTACTCTCCTGGCAACATTGATATGAATCTTCTCTGCACTCTGTATTACATTTAGGTTTTTCGTTAATGTTCACAGCTGGGATTATGATGGTGGTGCTCAGCAGTTGTAATGTTTTGAAAGTCGAGGGGAAACGTTTCATCTGCTCTTTCTTTGCGGTGGTTATTGTCTTGGATTTCAGCTAACGGAACAATTAACAATGTAGAACGTGTGAAGTGTTCGCCTCACTTTAATAAATATTAAGCAACAGTAATACCTGGAGCAATTGTCAAAGTACTGTAAATTGATTGTAAGTGGTTGGAACCTTATCTGGCATATATGGTGCCAATTGTACAACAAACACCATAAAAGTCGAGAGCTTTTTGCACTAAGATGTGTTGCATTAAAATTGACTATTAATTGATTTTAAAAGTTGTCATTGTCTCTAACTAAAATAATTTACCACTAACCCTGTAAACTTGATTGAGAAAATATGTGACGTTTTGCATCGGCCATTTTAAAATGGAATAATGTCGTAAAGGTATACAAGGCGATGAAATTATTGTGCTCGGATGATATGATGTCCATCCAGTAAGTTTTCTTTTGTAAACCTGTGAAGAAACACTGGACACTAGTTCAATATGACTATTGAATCCCCAAGGATGAAAATGTGCCAATCTAGTCGTGGAGTCAGAGTGGCAATCGAGACAGTGGTTGCATTGTCATCAATGTTCAGACTTTTATTGATTTTAGACTGGCTCCGGCACATCAGAGGTCAGCAAAAATAACTATTATTTAAAGGAGGAGCAATCTAGGGAGCTGCTGATGTGCTAAACCTAATATAGACACAAAATGCTGGAGTCACTCAGCGGGACAGGCAGCATCTCTGGAGAGAAGGAATGGGTGACGTTTCGGGTTGAGACCCTTCTTCAGACTGAGAGTAGGGTAGATAGGAAACATAAGAGATATGGAAGGGTATGGTGTGAAAACGAGAGATCAAAGGGGATGAAAGATCAAGAAAAATGTATAATGGATCATTGCGGTGCTGGCTCGAAGTGCCGAATGGCCTACTCTTGCATCTATTGTCTATTAACTGAGGGGAAGGTGACCACGATGCGTACAAAGAGTAAACTGTAATCAGGGACAGTGAAACTAATTAGAGAACTAGGATGGGGTAGGGATGGAGAGAGAGAGAAAGCAAAGGTTACTTGAAGTTAGAGAGGTCAATATTCATACCGCTAGATTGTAAGCTGCCCAAGCAAAATATGAGGTGCTGTTCCTCCAATTTGCATTAGGCCTCACTCTGACAGTAGAGGAGGCCCAGTTTTTAAGAAGGAACTGCAGATGCTGGAAAATTGAAGGTAGGCAAAAATGCTGGAGGAACTCAGCGGGTGAGGCAGCATCCATGGAGCAAAGGGAATAGGCAACTTTTTGTGTCGTGACCCTTCTCCAGACCAGTCTGATGAAGGGTCTCGACCCAAAACTATTCCTTTTCTCTGGAGATGCTGCCTGACCCGCAGAATAACTCCAGCACATTGTGTCTACCTTTAGCGTGGAAAAATTGGTTTGGTTTAGTTTAGTTTAGTGATACAGCACGGAAACGGGCCCTTTGGCCCACTGAGTCTGCACCGACCATCGAACCCCGCACATTAACACCGCTCTACACACACTGGGGACAATTTAATATTTATACCAAGCCAATTAACCTTTGGAATATGGGAGGAATCCGAAGATCTTGGAGAAAATCAAAGCAGTCACGGGAAGAACGTACAAACACCATACAGACAGCACCCATAGTCGGGATCGAGTCCAGGTCTCCGGCGTTGTAAGGCAGCAACTCTACTGCTGCCCAACCATGCCTGCATCACCACCCTTCTTTCTGTGATTATTGTCATTGACCCATGGTGCTTAATGTTTCTTGTCAGCTCAAGCCTGAATTGTGGTGTGGACAGGGCTTCAATATCTTAGGAGATGCATCAGAAACTGTGTCTGATCAGTCTATGCAAATGACCATCCCAGTTCGGACCATCAGGTGTAGGGAAATGTTTATAATGAAGGTTTGCACATCTTTCATTAAGTAATCTACTGAAATTAAGTGGGATCTTAGTTATGTATAGGAATGAACTGCAGATGCTGGTTTGAACTGAAGATAGACACAAAATGCTGGAGTAACTCAGTGGGACAGGCAGCATCTCTGGAGGGGAGGAAGATTGAAGAAGGGTCTCGTCACAAAACGTCACCCATTCCTTCTCTCCAGAGACGCTGCCTATCACATTGAGTTACTCCAGCATTTTGTGTCTGTATTTGCGATCTTAATTAGTTCATGAAGGCAGGTACCTTGTCTAAGTGTATAAAATCATGAGCGGAATTGATCTGTTGATTGGAGGGCCTTTTATCAAGGGTTTGGGGAATCATGAAACGGGACAAAGTACAGGTGAAAGGAGTGAGATTTAATAGCCTGAGGGGTGTCTTTTTCACAGAGCATGGTGTGCATATGGAACTAGGAAGTAGAAATCCTTGCCATGTGCCTGGCCAAGTGTCTTAAATGCTGTTATATTGGTAGAGAGCATGCTGACTGGTTGCATCGTGGCTTGGCTCAGCAACTTGAGCGTCCAGGAGCGGAAAATAATGCAGAAAGTTGTAACCACTGCCCAGTCCATCATCGGCTCTGACCTCCCCACCATCGAAGGGATCTATTGCAGTCGCTGCCTCAAAAAGGCAGCCAACATCATCAAGGACCCACACCATCCTGGCCACGCACTCATCTCTCCGCTACCATCGGGCAGGTACAGGAGCCTGAAATCTGGTTCAGGAACAGCTTCTTTCCCACAGCCATCAGGCTATTAAACTCGCCAACAAACAGCCTATTGCACTTTATCTGCTTATTTATGTGTATATTGAACTGAACTGTTCTGTATTTTTGCTTACAATACTCTGTTGTGCTGCAGCAAGCAAGAATTTCATTGTCCTATCTGGGACAAATGACATTAAACTCTCTTGACTTGACTTGAGTCTTGACTTGACTATATTACCTCCCAGAGGAGATAGTTGAGGCAGGTAGTATTACAGCATTTAGGACACTTGGACAGGTACAGGGAATTTTCAAGGAGATAGATTCTTGATTAGTATGGGAGTGTGAGGTTATGGGGAGAAGGCAGGAGAATTGGGTTAGGAGCGAGAATTAGATCAGCCATAATTGAATGGCGGCGTAGACTTGATGAGCCGAATGGTCTTATGACCTTATGACCTGGATGTCCAGGCAGCATCCCTGGAGAGTGACCTCATGTATCCTTATTCTCCAGGGATGTTGCTTGACCCGGTGAGTTACCCCAGCACAAGTGTTGATTGGTCTGTCCCTTTGTAAGCAGGAGCATTGTAAGCATGTTTGGCCGGGAGCAGTGCCTTCCAGCAGCCACAGTTAGGGACGGAAAATTCTATTTTTGTACGTCCCACTGGGATCCTGTGGACCTTGCTCCTCAAATAGAAATTTCACAAGAGAAAATCAAACGAACTGGTTTGGTTATTTAACCAGAAACCTTTCAACCGCAAGGGGTAAAAATCGATGATGATTCTAAAATATATTTTTTTGTGGCACTGGAATTTTGTGCATGTAGTTTGCAATTTAGTAAATGCCAAAGGTTTCGTATCCACTATACCGATTAAAAGATTGAATTGCTGATTACATTGTGGGCTCCTATTTTACGGATAATCATCCAAGTAGTCAACAGCTGGGGAATCGTAATTAAAATAAATTAAATCTGAAATAAAAAGCTAGTCTTAGTAATAATAATCACAAAACTGTTTATTGTCACATAGATTATGGTGACGTTTGTCCTTATCAGGTCTGTCCTACATGTGAATCCAGTTCAATCACTGGTTGATTTTTAAATGCTCCAGGGACAAGTGAATCAGTTTGGGAACGTTAATCTAAATCTAAATTTTATTAGTTATTTAAGTTATGACATCGGATGGAAGCTGCAAACCCAAATCTCGTTGCACTTATGTGCAATGACAATAAAATATATTATTATTATTATTATTATTATTATTATTATTATTATTATTATTATTATTGTTAGGATGCCTCAGATATAGATTTCCTCAAACTATTTCAGTAGTTTTGGTTTATTTCTAAATTCTGAGTTTCGTTAAATTAGAGGTACAGCGTGGAAGTCCGCAATGACCGGGATCGCCAGTTCTATCCTGCACACTCAGGACATTTCACTGAAGCCGATTAACCTATAAATCTGCCCGTCTTTGGGATGTGGGAGGAGACCGGAGCGCCTGGAGAAAACCCACACAAACTCCGTACAGTTAGCTCCTGTAGTCAGAATCGAACCCGGGTTTCTGGTGCTGGAAGACAGCAACTCTACCGCTGCGCCACAATGTTGCCCACATGTTGACATTATGGTAACATCTGTCCTTTTCTGAGGACAGCCCCTTATGTGACTCCAATCCCATCACTGGTTGATTTTTAAATGCCTATAGCAAGGGTTCCCAACCTGGGTTAAATTTCGCCTACCCAGGGGGTACATTTGTTGAATCTGGATTTGTACATATTTTTTTTTACTCATTGACTGACTGTGTTTGGTTCTGGTATACCGGTATCTGTTCATCATTAGTTGTTCATAAATAAGTGAAATATCATTGTTATGTCTATTAAAGTTGGCAGGGGTAAACGGGACGAAAAACGTTGGGAACCCCTGGCCTATAAGAACTCCTAGCAAGTAAATCGATTTGGGAACATTAAGATGTCTCAGAAATTGACCTCCTCGCTGGAGGAGTCTTTTGATTCCAGTCACAGATGACAAATCTCTCCCTGGCAATTGTAGCTGATAGAGTGGATGTGGGAGAGCCTCAGGATGTACCTGTAGAAAGATGATGAGGAGGAATTTATTTCTGTCTCTATATCCCTTTGCGGGACATTTCACATGGATGCGCCGTGGTGCGCTGGTAGAGCTACTGCCTCATACCTCCAATGACCCAGACTTTTCACACAAAGGGTGGTGGGTGTATGGAACACGCTGTCAGATGAGGTAGTTGAAGCTGGGACTATCCCAATGGTTAAGAAACAGTTAGACATGTACATGGATCGGACAAGTTTGGAGGGATAAGGACCAAGCACAGGCAGATGGGACTAGTGTAGCTGGGACATGTTGTGGGCAAGTTGGGCCAAAGGGCCTGTTTCCACACTGAATCACTCTATGACTCAATTCTGACCACCAACGTGTCTGTGTGAAGCATGAATGCGGTCTTCGTGACCATGTGGATAATGCCCTGGGTGCACTGGCTTCCCCCCATACCCCACAAACATTAGCTTGTTAGATTCATTGGTTACTGTAAATTGCCTCCAGTATGCCGGGTGGAGTGGTAGAATCTCAATTGATGATAATAGGAGCAGCATGAAATGGGTCTTATTAGAACTAAAGTAAAATGAATGCTTAACTTTCGGCAATGAATTGGTGAGCCAAAGGGCTGCTTTTCATGCTGTATCTCCTATTTTATGCATTGGCCAATCCAAATGATCTGAAAGAAATCGCAGGAAAATCCACATGGACAAAATTTCTGATTCATAAGAATTTGCACTTGCCCCTATTGGAGGTTGCACCACTAAATGTGTAATTAAAGTCATGTTGTATGAAAGCAGGCTTCAAACAACTCTTCACACTAGTTCTAGGTTATCCCACTTTTCCATCCATTACTTGCAATTTACAGAAGCCAATTAACTTACAATTGTATGTCTTGGGCGGTCACTGTGGTGCAGCGGTAGAGTTGCTGCCTGACAGCACCAGAGATCCAGGTTTGATCCCAACTGCAGGTGCTGTCTGTACTGAGTTTGTACGTCCTCGCCGTGACCTGCGTGGGTTTGCTCCGAGAGCTTCGGTTTCCTCCCACACTCCGAAGACGTGCAGGTTTGTAGGTTAATTGGCTTGGTGTGAATGTAATTTGTCCCTCGTGTGTGTAGTAGGATAGTGTTAGAGTGCGGGGATCGCTGGTCGGTGCAGACTCGATTGGCCGAAGGGCCTGTTTCCTCGCTGTATCTATGAACTAAACTAAACTTTGGGATGTTGGAGAAAACTGGAGGAAACCCACTCGATCGCAGGGAGAAAATTCAAACTCCATGTAGATAACATCCGAGGTCAGGATCGAACTGGTGCAGTAAGGCAGCCGCTCTGCCACCCATAATATTTAGTGCATTTAGGAAGATGAACCAGGAGTCGCACTAAATTACGGTAGAGTTTGTGAATATTACTAAAAAGTATCTAAGGTGATGTAATTTGCCATCAAGAACCTACAAGATTAATAATGGTCAAGAATGTTAAGTACCACAGAGCTGTGAGACAAGGAGCATAGATTTTTTTAAAACCTCTCTCCCCCCCCCCAGCTCTCAGTCTGAACAAGGGTCTCAACCTGAAATGTCACCTATTTGTTTTCTCCAGAGATGCTGCCTGACCTGCTAAATTGCACCAGCATTTTGTGCCTATTCAGTATAATCCCATCTTCAGTTGGGCGATCCACATACCTTCCAGTATCTGCCGTTTCTAGTGTACGTACCCATGTCTATCTTTTGTGTTTTGAAGCCTTGGCTTAGACACCAGGGAATGTTTCATTACACAGTGAAAGCAGTAACAGTTTGCAGCATTAATGGGTTAGGAGAAAGTATTGGGCACATTCCAATGTACTAGTCTGGTTTCGACAAGCATGCATTAGTGAGCTGTGTTTAGTTGCTAAATGCAGTTCCTTCATTCCTCAGGCAATCTTGTAAACGGATGAGTCTGTGCTTGTACTTCGAGGTTTGCCGGTATGTCAGACCCGGCCTGGCTGCAGCGAGGACCCAACTGAGTGGATTACTAGTCTTTCCATTTTGTGATCTAGAAACAGTGTTCGTGACAAAGAGTAAAAATGTCTAAATGTCGCAGGGGAGAAATTATGACAATTTGACAGCACTGGGCCTGCACTCGCTGGAGTTTTAGACTGAGGGGGGAACCCACCATCGAAGGGATCTATAGAAGGCGCTGCCTCAAAGTGGCAACCGGCATCGTCAATGTCCCGCATCACCCTGACTGTTTTGGGCACCATATCGTGAGGAAGGATGTGCTGGCTCTGGAGAGGGTCCAGATGAGGTTTACAAGAATGATTTCAAGCATGAGTAGGTTAACCTATGATGAGCATTTGTCGCCACTGGGCCTGTACTCGCTGGATTTTAGCAGAATGAGGGGGGGACCTCATTGAAACATACAGAATATTGAAAGGCCTGAATAGAGTGGATATGGAGAGATTGTTTCTACTAGTGGGAGAGTCTAGGACCAGAGGCCACAGTCTCAGAATAAAAGGGCGTACCTTTAGAAAGGAGATGAGGAGGAATCTCTTTAGTCAGAGGCAGGAGCGGAAATCCTGGGTGGGGGACGGGGGACATGTCCCCCCCCATGCTGTGAGAGGTGGGGGACAATCCCCCCCCATGTTTTGTCATCCGGACTTTATCAGACACTTTCTAAGGGCTGAATCGGCCCATTCGCAGAGCCTTTCAGCGCCCATCGCGGCTTAAAATCAAACTGCTGCATCGAGGCGATCAAGGCTCCCGATGTTGAAGCCTCCGCCGGCCGATGAAAGACCCCGTGAACGGGCCGATTCAAGCCCACGGCCGAAGCCTCGCACTAATGCATCTCGCTCTCTCCTCCAGCCCAGCGCGCGCTTGACTCGGGGGGGTGATTCGGTACAGAGTGGAGTCGGAGCCCGATGAGCAGGGGACCGGGTCACCGCCAGGGATGCGGTTCTCTATCTGGAAGGCGGAGGGTCTGCTGCGGCTGCTGGCAGATGCAGAGAGAGAGGCTGCTGCTGCCTCACAGTGCCAGGGACACGGGTTTAGATCCTGACTTCGGGCGCTGTCTGTACAGAGTCTTTTTCTCCCCACTAACGCCTAGTCTGATGTTGATCTCACCACATCTCTCTCTTAAGTTTATTTTGACAGTGGGTCTCCACAGGGTGTGTGTGTGTGTGTGTGTGTGTGTGTGAGTGTGCGCACGCGCGTGTGTGTGCGCTCATGCCTGTGCGGCCACCAAGGAATTGTGTCCCCCCTGTCCCCCCCCATGTTTTGATAGGCATTTCCGTGCCTGGTCAGAGGGTGGTGAATCTGTGGAATTCATTGCCACAGAAAGCTGTGGAGGCCGTAAATGGACATTTTTAATAGGTGGAGATTGACAGATTCTTGATTAGTCTGTGTGTCTAGGGTTATGGGGAGAAGGCAGGAGAATGGGGTTGAGAGGGAAAAATAGATCAGCAATGATTGAATGGCAGAGTAGACTTGATGGGCCGAATGGCCTAATTCTGCTCCTGCAACTTATGAACATGAACTTATGAAATGATACTGGTTTTAAAAAAAAGATAAACATGAAGTGCCGTAGTAACTCAGCGGGTCAGGCAGCATCTCTGGAGAAAAGGGATAGGGTGATGTTTCGGGTCCACACTCTTCCTCGACCCAACACAAAACGGCACACATCCCTTTTCTCCAGAGATGCAGCCTGACCTGCTGAGTTCCTGCAGCACTTTGTGTCTATCTTCAGTATAAACCAGCATCTGCTGTTCCTTTCTACACAGTGATTTAAAACAAAACCGTTCGGATGATATACTACCTTAGATCAAAATAAATCCTGCATTATGTGTAGCTGTCTAGGTTGTGCAACTACAATATTCCACAGATGTGCAGGTTTCTAGGTTAATTGGCCTCTATAAATTATCCTTTGTGTGTAGTGCAAGGGGATCGCTGGTCAGCACAGACTCGGTGGGCCACGGGCCTGTCTCCACACTGTATCTCTGAGCAAAAGTAAAGACTGCTGGAAATTCAGAGAATTGTGGATGTGACCCAGACCATCACAAAAAAAGCAGCCCCCTACTCTACTGTCTCCCCTTTTCCCAACTGACCCTTGAACTCCATCTACACTTCATGCTGCCTCAGTGAAGCAGCCAACATGATCGAAGACCATTTGCACCCCAGTCACTCCTCCCTCCTCCAGTTCGATGTAAGATGTAGGAGCTTGAAAGCACTTACCACCAAATTTGAGAACACCTTCCCTGCTGTTATTAGACAACTGAATTGTCCTCACAAACGCTGGGGAGCAGTCCTGAATTTCCAATCTAACTCATTGCAAAGCTTTAACTTTTTTTTGAGAGGAATAGATCAAGTGGATGCACAGTCTAGGGTTGCCAACTTTCTCACTCCCAAATAAGGGACAAAAGGTCAAAATAAGGGACAAATTCCCAACGACAATTCGTTGACCGACTCGGCCGTGGCTGGGTGAATGATGAGTTGGCCCGGGTGCTGGACTGCACACAAAGCCCAGCCGGCGGGGCCAGCTGAGGAGTTATGGCCCGGGACGCGAAAATTCCGGCACCCCATCCAACTCGTGAAACGATGATCGGCCATGAGAAGGAGGGGTGGTGGTGGTGTTGGCGGTAAGCTAAGGTCCGGAGGTCGGACAGCTGGCTGGGCTGCCGACCGACGGGGCCACGGGCGAGGCGCTGCTGCTGCTGCACTCCATGGGCTGCACTACGTCGGGACGGGTGTGGCAGGGCCAGACACGGCACTCCGACACGACAGTCCCTTCGACCCGAGTAGTAGCAGTCAAATACGGGACAAGGGCTGTCCCGTATCGGACAAACCAATTTAGCCCGATATACGGGATGTCCCGGCTAATACGGGACAGTTGGCAACCCTTCCAGAATCTTTTGCTCGGAATGGGGAAATCGAGAACACGAGGAAGATTTTATAGGAATATGAGGTTTAACTTTTTCACACAAAGGGTGGTGGGTGTATGGAACGAACTGCCGGAGGAGGTAGTTGAGGCAGGGACTATCGGAACATAGAAACATAGAAACATAGAAAATAGGTGCAGGAGTAGGCCATTTGGCCCTTCGAGCCTGCACCACCATTCAATACGATCATGGCTGATCATTCAACTCAGTATCCTGAACCTGCCTTCTCTCCATACCCCCTGATCCCTTTAGCCACAAGGGCCACATCTAACTCCCTCTTAAATATAGCCAATGAACTGGAGTCAACTACCTTCTGTGGCAGAGAATTCCAGAGATTCGCCACTCTCTGTGTGAAAAATGTTTTTCTCATCTCGGTCCTAAAAGATTTCCCCCTTATCCTTAAACTGTGACCCCTTGTTCTGGACTTCCCCAACATCGGGAACGATCTTCCTGCATCTAGCCTGTCTAACCCCTTGTAAGTTACTATAAGGTCCCACCCTCAATCTTCTAAATTCTAGCGAGTACATGCCGAGTGTATCCAGTCTTTCTTCATATGAAAGTCCTGACATCCCAGGAATCAGTCTGGTAAATCTTCTCTGTACTCCCTCTATTTCAGGAACGTTTCAGGAACAATTCGATTGACACATGGATAGGAAAGGTTTAGAGTTATACGGGCCAAATGCAGGCAAGTGGGACTAGTGCAGATGGGACATGTTGGTCAGTGTGGGCATGTTGGGCCATAGGGCCTGTTTTACTCTATGACTCTACACTTTCTTTGTAACTGTAATGCTGCAATGTTGTAAACTATATTCTAGCACTCTGGTATTTTTCTCAACCTGTTGTACATGTGTTTGGCTTGATTTAACTTGTGCGTAGTATGGTTTGACTGGATAGCATGCAAACAGAAGCTTTTCAATGTATCTCAGTACGCATGACAATAATAAACCAATATTAATACCTAAATTAGGTGTCAGAGGTTATGGGGAGAAGGCAGTAGAATGGTGTGAGGACGGAAAGATAGATCAGCTATGATTGAATGGTGGAGTAGACTTGATGGGCCGAATGGCCTAATTCTACTCCTATTCCTTATGACCTTATGACCTTAAATTATTGCAGAGGAAAGGAAGAAAATGGTCTGTGAATGTAGGCTTTAGTTAAAGCTTCTTATTTAAAATTTTTATCCCATGTTCACTTGAATTACAGAAAATTACCCCTGAACAACAGACATGTTTATTTATTATCGACTGAGCAGATTGGACGACAAAAACATTTCATTTTGCTATTGATGATTGATGAACAACCAAGAATATATTTTCTTCCTACACCTCCAAAATCTGGGACAGTTTCTTCTCTGCTGTTATCAGGCAACTGAACTATGCAACCAACAACTAGAGCAGTGGTTCTTAACCTGGGGGTTGGGGGACATGAAGGGGTCATAAATAACATATCCATTTGTTAAGCCCATTTTCAGGAACCTAACAAAGGTACATTACCGGTAGCCCTTGTTGTCTCCTCCCCTTCTCTGCTCTGCCTCAGCCCTCGGGCCCCTCCTCTTCCTTTTCCTTTCTTCCCCCCCCCCCCCATCCCACCCCGCATCAGTCTGAAGAAACGTTTCGGCCCGAAACGTTGCCTATTTCCTTCGCTCCATAGCTGCTGCTGCACCCGCTGAGTTTCTCCAACACTTTTGTCTACCTTCGATTTTCCAGCATCTGCAGTTCCTTCTTAAACAAAGGTACATACCACACACAGTGTTTTGTTTACGTATGCGGGTACGTATGCCAAAAAGCTTAAGAACCACTGAACAAGAGAGAACCTGAGCTGCTATCTATCTCATTGGAGACCCTCAGACTATCTTTAATTGGACTGTATTGGACTTTATCTTGCACTAAACGCCATTCCCTTTATCGTGTATCTGTCGCTGTGGAAATGCTCAATTGTAATCATGTATTGTCTTACTGTCTTTAATTGGTAAGGTTGTCAGGGGTTATGAGGAGAAGGCATGAGAAAGGGTTTGAGAAGGGAGATAGATCAGCCACGATTGAAGGGCGGAGTACACTTAAAGGACAAATGGCGAACTTCTGCTTCGAGAACCTATGAACTTTCCGCTGACTGGTTAGCACCCAAGGAAAGCCTTTCACTGTACCACGGTACACGTGACAATAAACTAAACTAAACCAAAACTACCCCTTCTCCTGAATAAGCCATCCAGGATATTGACATGGAAGTAATTCTTCTGGCTAACAACGTCATTCCCCTTCTTGATCCTTAATCCTCCTGCTGGGTTTTCTCAGCGTTGCCAACCTCTGGCCTCTTGCTTTGACTAACTGTGCTTCCAATTTGTTTAAGAACATCTGCTTTCAATTCCCCATCCACCGCATATTTTCCGCCTTGTGTTCTTTCGGGCCCTCCGGCATTAAACAGCCTACCTGTGAATGATGATGCTTTCCTCTCTTCACGCCCAAGTTATTTTGGAGTCAAGGAGAGCCTGAAGCTCATTTCCATCTGATCCCACTCCTCAGATTATTTATTTTTATTTGCAACTTCAATCAGTAGCAGAAGGGGAGGGGGAGAAATAGGTGGGAAATCTTCTCATGGATGGGTGCCAAAGCAGCTGTCTCGGCATTTGCAGTTGAGTATCGTTTAGTTTATTGTCACGTGTACCGAGGTACAGTGAAAAGCATTTGTTGCGTTCTACCCAGTCAGCAAAAAAAAAAAACAAACATGATTACAATCGAGCCGTTTACAGTGTACAGATACATTTTAAGGGAATAATGTTTCATGCAAGGTAAAGCCAGCAAAGTCCGATCAAGAATAGTCCGAGGGTCACCAAAGTGGCAGACAGTAGTTCAGCACTGTTCTCAGTCTTTCCCATTTCCATTATTAAAATTCTCTATCTCTCCCTCATTGAGCATTTTTCTTTTCCATTTGATGCATCGTGCAATATTTGATACCTTCGAGGTGATTTGTGCAGCGCTCGTCCCTACAGACTCGTGATCTATGTCAGAACTCACCATAATTGAGTCTGCACAACCCGCCATTGTCGTTACCGACGGGCCACCGCCAGAGGTGATATACAATTGTATGTTACTGTTGCAATAATTTCATGCTCTTGAATAAGTTCTAGGAGCGGAACTAGGCCATTCAGCCCATCAAGTCTACTCCACCAATCAATCATGGCTGATCTATCTCTCGCTCTCAACCCCATTCTCCTGCCTTCTCCCCACAACCCCTGACACCCGTACTATCCATACTAATCAAGAATCTTTCAATCTCAGCCTTAAAAATATCCATTGACGACCTCCACAGCCATCTGTGGCAAAGTATTCCACAGATTCACCACCCTCTCACTAAATAAATTCCTCCTCATCTCCCTTTTTAAAGGTATGTCCTTTTATTCTAAGGCTGTGGCCTCTGGTCCTAGACAATAGGTGCAGGAGTAGGCCATTCGGCCCTTCAAGCCAACAACCGCCTAGTCCTTGACTAGGGATATCCAACTAGGGATATCGTTTAATACTAGATATGAATTAAATTTAATTTATATCAAATTATAATATAATAATAAGTATAAATGAAATGGGAGGAGACTATTGTGAGTCGCTATATTTAAGAGGGAGTTAGATGTGGCCCTTGTGGCTAAGGGGATCAGGGGGTATGGAGAGAAGGCAGGTACGGGATACTGAGTTGAATGATCAGCCATGATCATATTGAATGGCGGTGCAGGCTCGAAGGGCCGAATGGCCTACTCCTGCACCTAATTTCTATGTTTCTATGTTTCTATGTCTGTTTGATGTACAGTATTGTACACTTTGGTCTCCTTTCTGGTAATACCATTACTTGTATGAGGTTCATAAGTGATAGGAGCAGAATTAGGCCATTCGACCCATCAAGTCTACTCTGCCATTCAATCATGGCTGATCTATCTCTACTTCCTAACCCCATACAGGTTCATACATTACACAGGGTTAACGCAAATGAGGGAGAAAAATGGGCCACATTGTCCTTCTGTTGAATTCTGAGCTATAACTTGGTCACGTGGTTTTTAAGCAAACGACCCGTGTAGATCTGTACCCTTGCCACTGAAAATCTTCTGACTATCCGTTGTTTACTACACACCAGCTTCTGCACTGCAATAACTGCAGTAGCTTTTACACGCTGTCCTTATTACCCGCTCATTTGCTAACTGTCTACTTGCAAAGTCAGTACCAGGTCCCAACAAGAACTTTTTTTCTTGCAAATGTATCTATGATCATGTTGAGGAACTTATTGTTGTAGAAATATGGTTCTCTGCCGTGTACGTCTTTAATGCATGGCTGATCTATCTTTCCATCTCTACCCCATTCTCCTCCCTTCTCCCCATAACCCCCGACACAACATACTAATCAAGAATCTGTCAATCTCCATCTTAAAAATATCCATTGACTTGGCCTCCCACAGCCATCTGTAGCAATGAATTCTGCAGATTCACCACCCTCTGACTAAAGAAATCCCTCCTCATCTCCTTTCTAAAGGAACATCCTTTTATTCTGATGCTATGACCTAGACTCTTCCACTAATGGAGGCATCCTCTCCTCATCCACTCTATCCAAGCCTTTCACTATTCGGTAAGTTTCAATGAGGTACCCCCTCATCCTTCTAAACTCCAGCGGCTACTGGCCCAGTGCCTTCAAGCACTCATTTAGGTCCTTAAGGCTAAATAAAGTAATCAAGGGAAAAGGGGGGAAAAACAGGAACAGGGTACTACTTTTGGATGTCAGCCATGATCATATTGAATGGTGGTGCTGGCTCGAAGGGCCGAACGGCCTCGTCCTACACCCATGTTCTATGTTTCTATGTCCCTTAGGTTCCTATTACATCTTGCCCCACTCATCATACACCTAAGGCAGAAATGGATAGATTCTTGATTAGTGCGGGTGTCCGAGATTGTGGGGAGAATAGACAATAGGTGCAGGAGTAGGCCATTCGGCCCTTCGAGTTAGCACCGCCATTCAATGTGATCATGGCTGATCATCCACAATCAGTACCCCGTTCCTGCCTTCTCCCCATATCCCTTGATTCTACTATCTATTTAAAGGCAGGAGAATGGGGTTAGGAGAGAGAGATGGTTCAGCCATGATTGAATGGTGGAGTAGACTTGATGAGGCAAATGGCCTAATTATACTCCTATCACTTATGGACTTAGGAAAATTACATGAAAAGGTATTGGTCAGCTCAGCAGGAATAATTGAATGACTATTGTGACACTCATCGAATGAGACGGGGTCATGAGTTATTATTAGCACAGTCTTCTAGAGTTATACACCAAGAAAACTGACCCAACCTGCCCACGCTGATCAACATGTCCCATCTACAGTAGTCCCACCTGCCTACATTTGGTCCATATCCCTCTAAACTTGTCCTATCCACGCATCTGTCCAATTATTTCTTAAATGTTGTGATAGTCCCTGTCACAACTACCTCCTCCAGCAGCTCATTTCATACACCCACCACTCTTTGTGTGAAAATGTTATCCCTTTGGTTCCTATTAAATCTTTCCTCCCTCACCTTAAACATGTGTTCTTTGCTTCTCGTTTCCCCTACTCTGGGCAAGAGACTGTGCATCTACCCGATCTATTCCTCCCACGATTCTGTACACCACTATAAGATCACCACTCATCATCGAGATATGGGGAGAAAGCAGGAACGGGGTACTGATTTTGGATCATCAGCCATGATCATATTGAATGGCGGTGCTTCCTCGAAGGGCCGAATGGCCTATTCCTGCACCTATTTTCTATGTTTCTATGATTCCTGTGCTTCAAGGAATAGAGATCCAGCCTGCTCAAACTCTCACTCTAGCTTGGGCTCTCAAATCCTGCAACATCCCCGTTAAATCCTCTCTGCACCCTTTCCAGCTTGACAACATCTTTCCTCTAACATGGTGCCCAGTACTGAACACAATACTCTAACTGTGGCCTCACCAACGTCTTGTATAACTGCAGCATGACCTCCGACCTTTATACTCAGAAGTTACTAAAATAAACAAATTCTCAGACAGAAATTCACCCAGAGAGTTGTGCAGTGGAGGCCAATTCATTGGATGAATTTAAAAGAGAGTTAGATCGAGCTCTCGGGGCTAGCGGAATCAAGGGATATGTGGAGAAGGCCGGCACGGGTTATTGATTATGGATGATCAGCCATGATCACAATGAATGGCGGTGCTGGCTTGAAGGGCCGAATGGCCTCCTCCTGCACCTATTGTCTATGTTTCTAAATGTTAAGGCATGTATTGTGGTGTGAATAAAGTGCAGCTTTATAAATGGCACATCCCAGTACTGTTACAGAAGCCGAGCAAGATTTTTGTTTAAGTATGGTCATTTTAAATGATATTTGATTTTTCACAAGATTGTACCTCATCTGTTTATTTGATCAGAAGCGAAGCCTAATATGGAACTTGCCTTCAAATGGGCAGGCAAATTATTTTGTGTTTTTCATAGGAGCTGAGTAAAGTTCCAAATATGAAACCTGACGGCGTAAGTACAGAGTGTTAAAGAGGGAACTGCAGATGCTGGAGAATCGAAGGTTACACAGAAAAGCTGGAGAAACTCAGCGGGTGCAGCAGCATCTATGGAGCGAAGGAAAAATGTTTCCCTTTTTCCTTCGCTCCATAGATGCTGCTGCACCCGCTGAGTTTCTCCAGCTTTTCTGTGTAACCGGCGTAAGTACAGAATTTGACTTATCCCCCAGGTGTGTTTATGCACCAGTGAACTCTACCATTTGATCGTGCAAACAAATTACAATTTATTTTTTAGTGAGGAATTTAAAAATAGCACGCATATTCAAAGGTGAGCAGGAGGCAATTGAATGAGCCCAAACAGACCTGTTGCTTGAACAAGACGCAAAATGCTGAAGTAACTCAGCAGGTCAGGCAGCATCTCTGGAGAGAATGGACAGACAGAGTTTTGGGTCATCACCCTTGTTGTTTGCTGGGCTCATGTTTGTTTATTGTCACGTGTACTGAGGTACGGTGAAAAGCTTTCGTTGTGTGCTAACCAGTCAGCGGGAAGACTATACGTGAACACCATGGACAATCGACAGACCTAAACATTGTAGGTAGACTAAGAAGCTGGAGAAACTCAGCGGTGAGGCAGCATCTATGGAGCGAAAGAATAGATGATGTTTAGGGTCGAGACCCTTCCTCAGACTGATGCCCTGGTTTGGAACACCTCATCCTGGGTGCAGATGCGGCGTAGACAGAGGAATTGGGAGTAGGGGATGGAGTCCTTACATGAAGCAGGGTGGGAGGAAGTGTAGTCCAGATAGCCATGGGAGTCAGTGGGTTTGTAGTTTGGAGTAGAATTAGGTCATTTGACCCATTAAGTCTACTCCGCCATTCAATCATGGCTGATTTATCTCTCCCGGTCAGGGTTTAGTTTAGTTAGAGATACAGCGCAGAAACAGGCCGTTCAACCCACTGAGTCCGCGCTGACTAGCGATTCCCACATGCTAACACTATCCTACACACACTGGGACAATTTACAATTTTACCAAGCCAAGTAATCTACAAACCTGTAGGTCTTAGGAGTGTGGGTGGAAACCGGAGCTCCCGGAGAAAACCCACGCAGGTCACAGGGACCACACACTCCGTGCAGACAGCACCCATAGTCAGGATCAAACCCAGGTCTCAGGTGCTGTAAAGCAGCAATTCTACCTCAGCCCCAACATGGTTTTTATGAGGAGAGCCTGGTCAATGTGGGTCCCTTGCTCCGTGCCTGTCCCAGTGAGGGCAAACAATAATAATGAAATTATGACCATTTTTAGAGCCTTTGGACATGCTTGTGGCGATAAGTATGTTGCAAAATCAAGAACTACAGTAAATCCTTGCATCATACTCGTTTCCTACACAGCAGCATTTTGATCATTGTTATTTACTTGTTCCAGGCAAAAAACAAAATGATAAATTCAGGGCAACAAGTTTGTGATTGTGGGTTCAAGATGGTTTTGGAATAACATAAAATTGTAGTTTTTCCACATTGAGGATAACTAAACACACAAGAGGAAGACTAGACTGGGAATTGGAAAATTCAGGGCAGATTGGATTAATTTGAAGGAGCAACGAGATGTTGTCATGGGTTATGGTGGGATAGCAATTATTTTGCCTTGCAGAATCTAAACGTAAAGAATAATCATGTTTAAGGATTATAGGAATAATCTTTTGTAATTTTGATGGAATGGAAGTAAAATCTGTGTTAATTGGATTAATGGATTAATGGATTAATGGATTAATATCTTGTCCATTATTAATTTGAATACCAAACAAATGATTTACTTGGGTCAGCTTTTTACTGAAGCTTAATATAGTTTAGTTTGGAAATGCAGCGCGGAAACAGGCCCTTCGGCCCACCGAGTCCGCGCCGACCTACACACACGAGGGACAATTTAAAATCTACTGAGCCAATTTACCTACAAACATGTACGTCTTTGAAGTGTGGAAGGAAACCAGAGATCCAGGAGAAAACCCATGCAGGTCACTGGGAGAACGTACAAACTCGGTACAGACAGCACCCGTAGTCAGGATCGAACTCGGATCTCTGGCGCTGTGAGGCTGCAACTCTACCGCCATGCCACCCATGAGTTTGTAGACCGCCACACATAATTGATGGGAATTCTTCTGACCGCAGGCCAATTTTTAAATGTTTAACCTTAATTTCATTGAATAGTGTGTAAAATCCTGCAGTAAAGGGCCTGTCCCTCTTGGCCGTCATTTGCGCCTCATTTACGCGTTATATGTAAATTAGGTTGACGCGTCGTGATGCGTGGGGTACGCATACGCTGCGCATGGTGAAGCGTGGAATCGTATGCGGTGGCGCGTGGCGCTCCAGGATTTAGTACAGGAACGAAATCCTCGCGCGCCACCTGAGTGACGTATCACGTATGCACGCTGACACATTGGGTACGCCGCTGACGTATTGGCGTCGTACGCTGGCATCCCAACGTCTCATGTGTGGTGCGTGGTGACGCATGGTTACGTCACCATGCGTCAACGTCCTTGCGTCAACGTCCTGCCGCGCGCCGCCGGGTATTCTAATAACGTCACACGTACTAGACGGCTCTGCTGACGCGTGATTTGCGCACGACGTCGTGCATCACGACGTGTCGACCTATTTTACATATGACGCGTAAATGAGGTGCAAATGACGGCTAAGTGGGACAGCCCCTTTAGTTCCCAGGGTTTGTTTTAAGTGGGAAGTTCCGTTAATCAATGGGGTTTATCTCTGGTTCTCAGTGTTCTGGAATGAAGCTGACAAAACCTGTTTAAAAAAATTCCATCACCCCAACTCCTATCAGCTTAGTGCTCCTCACTCACTCACTCACTGTTGGCTCTTGGTGCTTAGTAGTAATGCATGGGTGTCTAGAAATAGAACTGAGTGTACTGTCATAAGGGCAAGCCTGATATTAGCAGTTAAATGCAGTGCCTCAAGGGCAATGGTTCTTGCCCTCTTTATATTCTTGCATCCATCTTACAAGATTTTCACTAAAAGGGTGTATGGAACAAGCTGCCAGAGGAGGTAGTTGAGGCTGGGACTATCCCAACATTTAAGAAACAGACAGGTACATGGATAGAACAGGTTTGGAGGGATATGGACCAAGTGCAGGCAGGTGGGACTAGTGTAGCTACGACATGTTGGCCGGTATGGGCGAGACGGGCCGAATGGCCTGTTTCCCCACTGTATCACTCTATGACTATGACTATCTGCAAACGCCCAGAATATAGCAGAGACGCAGTAGTTAGTTTAAAGTAACACCGAGAAGTACTTTGGCCACAGTAGTGGTATCATGTGTGTAAAATTCCTTTTATTTCTCTTGGAGTCATGGGTGCAGTCTTTTAGTTTTATTTGGAGGCTGTAAAGGATTTCTTTGTTAAAGTTGATCTCATGTGAAATTTTCTTAATTCAGTTCCATCTGACCATGCTCTGGCTGGGGCCCAGCTTTGTATTTGTTTTAATATATTGAATAACAAAATGGTTTCAAACTTGTTTGAGACTTGAGACATACTTGAGACTCAGTCCAATTGTCATTGCCAACAAAGATGCCCCATCTAAGCTCGTTCCATTAGCCTGCTTTTGGCGTATATCCCGCTAAACATTTCCTATCCACGTACCCGTCCAAAGGTTTATTAATGCTATTATATTACCTGCCTCAACTACATTTTCTGGTAGCTTGTTCCATATCTTCACCACCTTCTGTGTGAAAACATTATCCCACGGGTTTATTATTAAATCCTTCTCCCCCTCACCTAAAACCTCTGTCCTCTGGTTCTCAATTCCCCCTACTCTAGGCAAGAGCATTCACCCTATTAATTCCCCTCATGATTTTGTACACCTCTGTAAGATCGCTCCTCAGCCTCCTGCACTACACGGACTTAAGTCCGAGCCTGCCCAACCTTTCCCTGTAGCTCAGGCCCTTCGGTGCTGGCAGCATTCCCGTCAACCCTCTCTGCATTCTTTCCAGCCTTGCAAAAGCCAACATTCAACTGGACAAGGAATTTAGAACAATGCCAATTTGAGTTGCATGATTGATTATTTGCAGGTGATCCAAAATAGTCAACTATATATAAGTTCTAAGCAGGGATAGGATAACATCATAAATAACAAGGAAGAAGGATCAACAGACTTTGGGGGATAAGACCCATTTGAATCTGCATTTCCAATTGTCCATACACCTCAATGTATAAAGATATGGCACGGTGGCGATGGCAACGGTAGCTTTGCTGCCTTACAGTGCCAGAGACGCAGGTTTGATCCTGACTACAGGTGTTGTCTGTACGATGTTTGTATGTTCTCCCCGTGACTATGTGTTTTTTCCGGGAGCTCTGGTTTCCTCCCACACTCCAAAGACGTACAAATCTGTAGGTTAATTGGCTTTGGTAAAATTGTAAATTCTGTGTAGGATAGTGCTGATAGTGCAGACTCGGTGGGCTGAAGGACCTGTTTCCTCGTTGTATCCATAAAGTCCAAAGGATGGAGCTGGAAATGTGCACTCAGCACCAGGAAAATAATTTGAGGCTGAGCCATCTGCAGTAATATTAGGATAATTTCTCCGTGTGTGCAATGTGCACAGTGGAAATTTGTGTGTGCCGGGCACTGGATACCAGAATCCTTTTAAACATGATGAAGGTTGTGCATTCCTTATTAGTGCAAGCTGGAATGTCATGGCTGATCATCCCCAATCAATAACCCGTGTCTGCCTTCTCCCCATATCCCTTGATTCCACTAGCCCCGAGAGCTCTATCTAACTCTCTTAAATCCATCCAGTGTTTTGGCCTCCACTGCCCTCTGTGGCAGGGCATTCCACAAATTCACAACTCTCTGGGTGAAAAAGTTTTTTCTCGCCTCAGTCTTAAATGGCCTCCCCTTTATTCTAAGACTGTGGCCCCTGGTTCTGGACTCGCCCAACATTGGGAAAAAATTTCCTGTATCCAGCTTGTCCAGTCCTTTTATAATTTTATATGTTTCTATAAGACACCCCCTTATCCTTCTAAACCAGTGAATACAAGCCTAGTCTTTTCAATCTTTCCTCATATGACAGTCCCACCATCCCAGGGATCAATCTCGTGAACCTACGCTGCACTGCCTCAATCACAAGGATGTCCTTCCTCAAATTAGGAGACCAAAACTGTACGCAATACTCCAGATGTGGTCTTACCAGAGCCCTATACAACTGCAGAAGAACCTCTCTACTGAAATCCTCTTGTTATGAAGCCCAACATTCCGCAGGCTTGTAGGATCTTTGCCGCTTCAAGATAAATAATCAAGTTTTACTGATCGCTTCAATTGATTGAAAGATTGAATCAACCCATAACACATGAAGTACATTATGGTGTATGAAGGAGCTGCAGATGCTGGTTTAAACAAAAGATAGACACAAAATGCTGGAGTAACTCAGTGGGACAGGCTGCATCTCTGGAGAGAAGGAATGGGTAACGTTTCGGGTCGAGACCCATCTTTAGACTGACGTCAGGGGTGAGGGAGATAGATAGATAAGGAAGTGTGAAGGTGTGAAACAGGGCAAAGGGAATGGAGATCATGGAAAATGTAGAATAGATCACTGATTTTTTTTATAAAAGGATACAGCACGGAAACAGGCCCTTCGTCCCCACTGAGTCCACGCCCGCCATCGATCACCCATTCACACTTGTTCCATGTTATCTCACCTTTGAATCCACTCCCTACTCACAGGGAGCAATTGTTTGACAGAGGCCAATTAAGCTACAAAACCGCATGTTATTGAGATGTCGGAGGAGACTGGACACTCAGAGGAAACCCACGTGGTCACAGGGAGACCATGTCTCCGCACACAGACAGTACCCAAGGACGGGATCGAACCCGGGTCTCTGACACCGCGAGGCAGCGACTCTACCAGCTGCGCCACTATGCTGCCCTTGATCACCACTTCACAGAACTATTTTAAGTAACGATTGCCTGCAGTGAAACTGGAATGAACTCCAACAACATATAAACCTTTGAACAGGGGAAAGAGTCCCAGGGAGCTTCACAGAAGCAAGAATCAAGAAAAAGGCGTCAGCTGATAAAGGATTGATACCAAGCCAAAGAAGAAATAAGGGGAATAGTTAACCTGTTCACTGCCAAGTTGTTTTTTTTCACTATTGGCCATGACCCAAGCACTGAACATGTTAATGTGCGGTCATACAGGAAGGTGTTAAAGAGGAGGTGATTGGGCTGGGATTGCTTTGGGAAAATCCACCGATGGTATAGAACTTTGGGAAGAGGGAGGCCTGGACTGGTGGATAGCCAAAGTTTGTTTGGAGTTGTAGGATGTAACAGAGATGGGAAAGTTAGACAGTGGAGACATTTAAACAGTCAATGACAATTTTAGATTATAGACACAACAAACTGCAGATGTTGGTTTACAGCGGGCAGCACGGTGGCGCCGTGGCAGAGTAACTGTCTTACAGCACCAGGGAGTCGGGTTTGATCCTGGCGACGGGTGCTGTCTGTGTGGAGTTTGTACGTCCTCACTATGACAACATGGGTGTCCTCTCTCATTCCACAGACGTTCAGGCTTGTGGGCTAATTGGAAATTGTCCCTGATGTACAGGATAGAACTAATGTAAGAGGAGATGGCTGGTCGGCACGGACTTGGGCTTGTTTTCACACTGTATCTCCAAACTAACCTGAGCGAAACAAAACATAAAACAAAGAATGAGATACAAAATGCTGGAGTAACTCAACGGATCCGGAACATGTACTGAGAATGTGGATAGCTGTCTGAAACATCACCTATCCACGTTCTTCAGAGATGCTGCCTGACCCACTGAGTTATTCCAGAACTTTGTGACTGTTTCAGATTTGGGGTTTTGGTTACCAAGCAGGAGATTGATAGGTGCGTAAACATTAGCTGCAGGTTGGAGCTTTGAATAAGTGCAACATGATTCCTTCAGGCTGAATTAGTACAGGCCTGATTATCTATCTATTTATTTATTTATTTAATTCTTTATTTTGAACAGAATAAAAGAGTGAAAAGCAAGTGTGAAACAGCATACAAAAAACAAAACAAGAATATTTATAAAGTGTCATAAACAATATCTATAAATAAATGAAATTGTGTGTGTCCGAAAAGGAGCAGGATGCGTGTCAGGGATTATGGGGAGAAGGCAGGAGAATGGGGTTAGGATGGAGAGATAGATCAGCCATGATTAAATGGTCGAGTAGACTTGATGGGCTGAATGGCCTAATTCTGCTCCTATCATGAATGGAGTATTGTATGCAGTTTTGGTCCCCTAATTTGAGGAAGGACATTCTTGCTATTGAGGGAGTGCAGCGTAGGTTTACAAGGTTCATTCCCGGGATGGCGGAACTGCCATATGCTGAGAGAATGGAACAGCTGGACTTGTATACTCTGGAGTTTAGAAGGTTGAGAGGGGATCTTATTGAAACATATAAGATTGTTAAGGATTTGGACACGCTAGAGGCAGGAAACATGTTCCTGATGTTGGGGGAGTCCAGAACCAGGGGCCACAGTTTAAGAATAAGGGGCAAGCCATTTAGAATGGAGACGAGGAAACACTTTTTTCTCACCGAGAGTGGTGAGTCTATGGTATTCTCTACCTCAGAGGGCGGTTCTCTGGATACTTTCAAGAGAGAGCTAGATAGGGCTCTTAAAGATAGCGGAGTCAGGGGATATGGGGAGAAGGCAGGAATGGGGTACTGAGTGGGGATGATCAGACATGATCCATTGAATGGCGGTGCTGGCTCGAAGGGCCGAATGGCCTACATCTCCACTCTCTCCCCCCCTCCCCTCTCCCCATCCTGCTCTCTACCCGTCCTCTCTACTCCCCTCCTCTCTCCCCCCTCCTCTCCCCTCCCTCCCCCCTCCCTCCCCCCTCTACCCCCTCCTCTCTCTCTCCCCCTTCTTACCCCCCTCTCTCCCTTCTCCCCCCTCCCCCCCTCCCCACGCCCTCCACCCCCTCCTTCCCCACTCCCCCCTCCACCCCCTCCCTATCCCCCCACTCCCCCCCCCTGTGTGTGTGGGGGTGGTACTAACTACTAACTTAAAGAGTTGAGTGTTATGAAGTTTTTAGTTATTATAATTCTGTGAGGTGCAAAACGATGCAGTGATCTTTTAATGGTGGGTTCTCCAGTTATAGCAATTTTTAAATTCCTAAGAAAATATCTTTGTTACAATGTTCATTAGGGGATAGTGCAGGAAGACTGTTTGTGTATATACCTTTTAATTTATCTTTCTTCACATTTTTCAAGGCGGCAATTAAATATGAATGAAGTTGAAAACGAAAGAACCTCCTCTGTGATTGTGACTACTTGGAACACTTAAACTTAATTTCTTGGATTTATTTTAATCAGTGACAATTATGGAAAGAATCATAATGATAATATCAAAATAATAATATGCAATCTGAAAAATACAGCTCCAAGATCAGTTGGTGTTTATTATTCTTGTTATTTAGTTTAGAGATACTGAGCGGAAACAGGTCCGCGCAGACCAGCGATCCCCGCACATTAACACTACCCTACATGCACGCCCTAGGGACAATTTACCTTTATACCAAGCCAATTAACCTACAAACCTGTACGTCTTTGGAGTGTGGGAGGAAACTGAAGATCTCGGAGAAAACCCCACGCAGGTCACGGGGAGAACGTACAAACTCCGTGCAGATAAGCGCCTGTAGTCAGGTCTACCGCTCCGTTGTCAGTTTTTAGCGCTACGCCACCGCGTCTCCCATTATCTGTAGCCTTTTTATTGTCTTTCTTTCAACTTTTTGGATTGCTTTCTTTTTAAGTTCTTGCTGTAGATTTTTTACCAGAAGTATCTTGGCCATATTAGATTTACAGTAAGCTTCAGATAATGGAGACAGAAGAGACTACAGATATACTGGTACCTGTACCTTAAACAAAATACAGAGTGTTGGATGAATCCAACGAGACAGGCAGTAACTAAAGGGGGAATGGACAGGCAACATTTTGGGTTGGATACCTTCTTCAGGCTATTGGAGACTTTGGTAATTGGCAAATTGGCAGACTTTCTGCATCTTTCCCAGTGGAGCAAAAGAAATTCGAGGCCTTGGTGAGTCAGAGATAGGACAGCCACTGCACAAGAATTTTGCAGCAAGGAACTGCAGATTCTGGTTTAAACCGAAGATAGACACAAAAATCTGGAGTAACTCAGCGGGACAGGTAGCATCTGTGGAGAGGAGGAATGGGTGACGTTTCGGGTCGAGACCCTTCTTCAACCCGAAATGTCACCCATTCCTTCTCTCCAGAGATGCTGCCTGTCCAGCCGAGTTACTCCAGCGTTTTGTGTCTATCCCAAGTAAGAATTTCTTGTTCCGTTTCAGGACATGTGACAATAAAACATTCTTGGCTTTTGTCTTTTGAGGAAACAGACCCCAATGAGTCAGATGTTGAGCCAAGTATCCCGAAAATGATTGAAGACTTGTGCAGAGTGAAGTTTTTTTACACTTTAGTTATAGACCATGGCAGGTATAATTCTGTGAGGTTAAGGATCTTGAAATCAAGGTCCTCCCGCAACATTCGGCGTTTCAGAGAAAACAATCTGTCCGGCCAACCTCCGTCTGTAGCTAATACCCCCTAATCCAGGCATCATTCTGGTAAAGTGTTCAAGAAGGAACTGCAGATGCTGGAAGATCGAGGGTACACAAAATTGCTGGAGAAACTCAGCGGGTGCAGCAGCATCTATGGAGCGAAGAAAATAGGCGACGTTTCGGGCCAAAACCCTTCTTCAGACTGATCCAGAAGAAGGGTTTCTCCAGCAATTTTGTGTACCATCATTCTGGTAAATCTCCTTTGCTCCTCTTCCAAAGCCTCCACTTCCTTCCTATCATTCCTATTGTGACCAGAACTGCATTCAATACTCCAACTTACCATCCGGAGCGGGATCCCTCACCGGGAATCCCTGGAGAAGAGCTACGACCGCCGGCCTGCAGCCTACGTCATCTTCAAGCCGCGGTCTCTGGTAGAGAAGCACCGATTCGGGACTTACCTTGCCTGTACATCTGGCCGCCCGCAGAAAAATGGAGGAGGACTGACTGAACTTTGTGCCTTCCACCACAGTGATGAATGCTGTGGTGGATGTTTTGTGTTACATTTTTTTATTGTGCATTGTGTGTTCTTTTTTATTGTACCGCTGCTGGAAAATTCATTTCACTGCACTTTATTGTGTATGTGATGAATAAATCTGACTATTTACAATACGATACAATGAACTTTATTTTTCCGTTAGGAACTTTGGTTTCTGCAGCCAGACAACAAAAAGAAACAATTTTACAAGACACACAACCAAACTCAATTCACACAGACATCCATCACAGTGAATCTCCTCCTCACTGTGATGAAAGGCAAAGTCTTGTCCCTCCCCTGCTCTCCATTCTCTCCCGATGTTAAAGCCCCCGGCGGGCGATGGTAAGTCCCGCGGTGGTTAAGGCCGTGCCGGCGATGTAAGGCCCTGCTCCGGGTCTTAACGTTGGAGTCACCGGCGGGCGGTGGCAAGTCCCGCGGGCGTTAAAGCTGCACCGGGCGATGTCAGGCCCCGCTCTGGGTCGCCCTCAGCCCCGCAACTCGGGCGGGAGAAGCTGCCGCCGCGGGAGCTCCGAAAAGCGGTCTCGCACCAGGGACCCGCGAGCTCCCGATGTCACCGTCCACAGGCCTGTAGCCGGAGCCTCCGAAGCTCCTAAGTCCGGCCTAACCAAAGTCCTATAAAGCTGCATCATGACTTCCGGACTCTGATACTCAGTGCCCTGATCTATGAAAGCAAGCATACTATACACCTTCTTTACCACTCTGCCTACTTGTAGCCACTTTCAGGCGGTTATGGACTTGGACTCCAAGAAGGTTTTGTACATCAATGTTATACATTGTTCACATCCATGACGTGGAAACTCAAAAGATATATTTTGGCTTTTGGTCTTTAAACTTCAAACAGGCGACACGGTGGCACAGCGTTGGTGTTGCTGCTTCACAGCACCAGAAACCCGGGTGACTACAGTTGCTTGTCTGTACTGAGTTTGCACATTCTCCCCATGTGGGTATTCTCGGGGATCTCTGGTTTCCTCCGTCACTCCAAAGGCGTACAGGTTTGTAGGTTAATTGGCTTGGTATAAATGTAAATTGTCCCCAGTGTGTGTAGGATAGTTTTAAGGGCCTGTCCCATTGTACAAGGTAATTCAAGAGTTCTCCTGAGTTTCCCCGATTCGAACTTGGAGAATTACGGTAATAGCAGCTCATAGGTACTCAGGGCTCTCGTGGACATTTTGCAACATGTTGAAAAATCTTCACAAGCTTACTGCGTTTCCCGAGTACCTGCCTTTAGCGTTATTAGCCGCTAAGAGACGTCCGCTACGTACATTCTACGTACTTACCACAAGTTTTTTATTTTTTAAACTCGGGAGAGCTTTTGAATGACCTCGTACAGTGGTACAGCCCCTTTAGTATGCACGGAACGCTGGCCGGCATGGACCCGATGTATTGAAGGACCTGTTTCCATGCTGTGTCTCTAAACTAAACAAACTAAGCTAAAGGATTGTTTGAAGTCAAAGAGATGAAACACTGCTTCAAGGATTCCGTGGATGGTTTAAATTTAGCAGGATATCTCAATCAGGAAACAATATGTAAAGGATACACTTTGCACATTATTGCATCCTGTTATCGGTAGGAAGTGTTTTTGTGCTAGACCTAAATGTAATGGCTAAATCTAAATCAGTATTGTGTCAAATACTGAGCTGAAAGGCATTGCGTTAATTATTCATGAGTGTGGAATCGTACCCAAGTTCCAATTTGGCTTGCAATTAATCTAAACCAAGTAATGTTAGGTATTTAATTCTGTTCAGTTCAGTTTAGTTTATTGTGGACCAAGGTACAGTGGAAAGCTTTTGTTGCGTGCTAACCAGTCAGCAGAAAGACAGTCTGAAGAAGGGTCTCGACCTGAAACGTCATCCATTCCTTCTCTCCGGAGATGCTGCCTGACCTTCTGAGTTACTCCAGTATTTTGTGTCTTATCTTCAACGGAAAGACAAAACATGATTACAATTGAGCCATTTATAGTGTATATACACATGAAAAGGGAATAATGTTTGGTGCAAGGTAAAGCCAGTAAAGTCCGATAAATTCACATGCTCAAATGGTGCAACAGAGAAGAGAGTAGGTGGAAAGCAGAAACTTGAGTATTTGTACAGAGATGCATCATCTTTGGTCCCCAATTCATTACTGTTTATAGACACTAAATGCTGGAGTAACTCAGCGGCGCAGGCAGCATCTCTGGAGAGAAAGAATGGGTGACGTTTCGGGTTGAGACCCTTCTTCTCGACCCGAAACATCACCCGTTCCTTCTCTCCAGAGATGTTCCCTGATCCGCTGAGTTACCTCAGCACTTTGTGTCTGCTTTCAGTGTAAATTTGCATCTGCAGTTCCTCCCGACTCATCACTGTTTATACTTATTCCAGCGTTAAAGTTTATACTGTTAATATGAGCTATTAGTAGCATTTTGAGTACTAACTTGGTAACAAAATGACCTTATTCTGTACGAAACAACTGTTTAAATGGAGATATCCATAAGATTGCTACTTACTGATCTCTCGCTCATTTGTTGATATGTATTGGTATTAGTTTATTATTGGCCTGTGTACTGAGATACAGTCAGAACTTCATCTGTTTGCTATGCAGTCGTATTATACCATAAGTACAATTAAACCAAACACAAGTGCAACAGCTAATGTAAAGAGAAAATATACCAGAGGGCAGAATATTGTGTTTCAAAGTTATAGCATTGCAGATGTGGAGAAATGCAATTTGTTTTTAAAGCGCAAGGTCTGCATTGAGGTAGGTTGGGAGACCTGGATTACACCCTTAGTTTATGAGAGGACTATCCAATAGTTTGATAACAGCAGAGATGAAACTGGAGCTAAACACACAATGCTGGAGTAAAGGGCTGTCCCACTTGGGCGTCATTTGTGCTTCATTTACGCGACATAATTTATGCGTCACGACACACGATGCGGGTGCGTCGTGACGCGCACGTGACGTGCGCATGGCGTGCATTACGCGCACATGGCATGCATTACACGCACATGGTGCATGGTGACGTAGGCAGTGACGTGCGGTGCCCCAGGACTTTGTGATTCACAAAATCTTCGCGCGCTATCTGCGTGACGCGCAAATGACGCCCAAGTGGGCCAGGCCCTTTACTCAGCAGGACAGGTAGCATCTCTGGTGAGAAGGAATGGGTGATGTTTTGGGGCGAGACCCTTCTTCATATCCTTCTCCACAAAGATGCTGCCTGTCCCGCTGAGTTACTCCAGCATTTTGTGTCTATCTTTGGTTTAAACCAGCATCTGCAGTCCCTTCATACACAGAGATGAAAACTGTTCCCGAATCGGATGGTATGCCCTATCAAGCCTTTGTACCTTCTGCCCGATTTGAGTGGGGAGGAGGAGGAATGAAACTTCTCTTCTAGATCGCCAACCCATCAGTCTCTCTTGATAGAATTACTGCCTGGGTGTCCCCTGAAACATTGAGAGTTGAAGTAGCTCAATTATCACCAGCAAGTCTAACACTTGTGGCTGCTGATGTCTTTTTTAAAAAAATATGTATCTTGCCTATTATTACGATACAGTTAAACTTTATTCATCTCCGCAGTCGAATTTCCCTCTGGAGATGAATAAGTTATATCGTATCATATCGTATCGTATTCATCCCAGTAGAACACAAAGAATGTTTAATAAATTCTATAATGAAAATAAGGTGGAGTTTATTGCAAAGGCTTTATTTCTGCACACAGTGAAAAGGATCTGAAATGAAAATACATGTGTGTCTGGTGGTCTTCGGTGATAAATGCCCTTGAACTTAACTTTATTTTCCTTTTTCTCCTCCCCCCAAACAAAATCCTTGTCTGTGCCCTGGTGGATCTGTTGCCTTTCTCAACACTTACTAATTCTGCTCTGATGGACTGATCCTGCTGTTAAAGAAAAGTGCCTAAGGTATGTCAGCTAATTTTATTTGGTCGAGTGCTTCCTACAAGCTAGTTTAGTTATAGCTACGATACAGCGCGGAAACAGGCCCTTCTGCACACCGAGTCCACGCGGACCAGCGATTCCCGCACACTAGACCTATCCTCCTCACACACACCAGGGACGATTTACAATTTTACCAAGCCATTTAGAGTGTGGGAGGAAACCCGGAGCACATGGAGAAAACCCACGCAGGTCACGTGGAGAACGTACAAACTCGTGCAGACCACACCCGTCGTCAGGATCGAACTCGGGTCTCTGGCGCTGAGGCAGCAACTCACCGTTTGTAGTTCTTAAAAATAAAGTATCACACATGAATGAGACAAAATTTGGGAATTTTTTTTAATGGACATTTGCACTGGTACATGGATAGGAAAAGTTTAGGGATATGGGCCAAATGGCAGGTAGGTGGGACTAGTGTAGATGGGACATGTTGGGCGAGTTGGGCCGAAGGACCTGTTTCCATGCTGTATAATATGAACAATTTGCTTTTATATTTTCCAGATATTTGCATTCTTAGACTTAGTATTTCTTTGTAGGAAGCATTCAGCTGTCAAGTGTCTTCAAACAATCATTACATTTTTTTAAACGTTTGCTAAACTTAACTTGTCATTGTTGCTTTGCCACTATGTAAGATTCTGTACATGATTGACATTTTTTAAATGGGACATTTTACTGAGTTTTCACCTTTTGCTGATAAAGTTGGAAATTAAAAATGGCATGGTCCAATGTAAGGAAGAGATGGAACTTAACAAAAATGGTGGGCTCCCTCTGACCCAATCAGACCGAAATTGGCTCATTCAATCATTTGTCTTATAATGTGAATTGCATGTTTGCCATTTAGTTCTGGTGTAGTTTAGAGATACAGCGTAGAAACAGGCCCTGCAGCCCATCCAGTCCACGTCGACCAGTGATCACCGGTACAAAAGTTCTATCCTAATACATAAGCCAATTGACCTACAAACTTGCACATCTTTAGAGTGTGGAAGGAAACCGGATCACCCGGAGGAAACGGGTGTGGTCATAGGGAGAACGTTAGAAACTCCGCACAGACAGCACCCGTAGTCAGGATTGAACCCAGGTTTTTGGCGTTGTAAGGCAGCAACCATACCGCTGCGCCACTGCATCGCCCAGTATCATGTGGACACTATTATGATGTCTGCTGATAGACACAAAATGCTGGAGTAACTCAGCGGGACAAGCAGCATCTCTGGAGAGAAGGAATGGGTGACGTTTCAGGTCGAGACTCTTTTTGTCTACTGATAGTACCGTTCTGAAATGCTTTGTAAGGAGCACCTGGAGGTATGCAATAACTTGCAAAACCGTTGCTGGGTATTAAATAGTTAGGATCCAAGGACGTGTCATCTAGTTTTCCTTGGTAAAGCAGTCCCACCTTTCAATGAACGAGCTAAAGATGGACTTCATGTTGCAGTACAAACATTTCAGTTCTTTCTCATGCCATATAACCTTGTATATTTAGTTCAGTTTAGTTTATTGTCACATGTACCGAGGTACAGTGAAAAGCTTTTGTTGCATGCTATCCAGTCAGCAGAAAGACAATACATGATTACAATTGAGCCGTTTAGTGTACAGATACATGATAACGTTTAGTGCAAGGTAAAGCCAGTAAAGTCCAATCAAATATAGTCCAAGGGTCACCAATGAGGTAGATGGTAGTTCAGCACTGCTCTTTGGTTGTGGTAGGATGATTCAATTAATCCAATAATTAATTGTCCATAATGTATGTTAAGCTCTTGCCGTAAAATGACATATTGTTGTGTTTTCTTAATTCAGTACTTGAATAAAGTTTCATAAATTCATAAGCGATAGGAGCAGAATTAGGCTATTCGGCCTATCAAATCCACTCCGCCGTTCAATTTTGGCAGGTCTAGCTCTCCCTCTCATCCCCATTCTCCTGCCTTCGTCCCTTAGCCCCTGACCCCCTCACCAATCATGAATCTGTCAATCTCTGCCTTAAAAATATCCATTGACCTGGCCTCCCCAGCCTTCTGTGGCAATGAATTTCACAGATTCACCAGCCCCTGATTAAATAAATTCCTCATCACCTTTCTAAAGGTACGTTTGTTTATTCTGAGGCTGTGGCCTCTGGTCCTAGACTCTCCCACTAGTGGAAACATCCTCTCCACATCCACTCTATCTTGGCCTTGTAGAAAAAAAACATTGTATTTTTCATGCAAGTTACTCTTTTTCTTGGCATTGATGTTTGTGGTGGTTTTGTAAGTTGCTTAAGAAGCTGTGCAATGCAGTTGCTTATTTCACCAGTAAAGTTGAATTGTTTTTTTAAACTAGGTCTTCGCTTTTGACTATTGCTTCTGGTCCATGGATGAAAACAACAAAGCAAAATATGCAGGTGAGCCATGGTGGGGAAACCAACCTGATTCTCTTTGTACAAATGGGTTTGAACAAGACGCCCAAGTATTTTATTTGCAGAAATGTAAATCATTTTTTCCATTTGATATTTTGAAACTGTTGTGGTGAATTATATCTTATCAGTTAGGTTTCAACACCTAAGTTACAGAGAAAGGTTGAACAAGATAGCGAATTAAGGAATGCAGTTGAACAGAGGGATCTGGGAATAACTGTACATAGTTCCCTGAAGGTAGAATCTCATGTAGATAGGGTGGTAAAGAAAGCTTTTGGTGTGCTGGCCTTTATAAATCAGAGCATTGAGTATAGAAGTTGGGATGTAATGTTAAAATTGTACAAGGCATTGGCGAGGCCAATTCTGGAATATGGTGTACAATTTTGGTCGTCAAATTATAGGAAGGATATCAACAAAATAGAGAGAGTACAGAGGAGATTTACTAGAATGTTGCCTGGGTTTCAGCATCTAAGTTACAGAGAAAGGTTGAAAAAGATGGGTCTTTATTCTTTGGAGCGCAGAAGGTTAAGGGGGGACTTGATAGAGGTCTTTAAAATTATGAGAGGGATAGACAGCGCTGACGTGGATAAGCTTTTTCCATTGAGCGTCGGGAAGATTCAAACAAGGACATGATTTGAGAATTAAGGGACAAAAGTTTAGGGGCAACATGAGGGGGAACTTCTTTACTCAGAGAGTGGTAGCTGTGTGGAATGAGCTTCCAGTGGAAGTGGTGGAGGCAGGCTCGTTTTTATCATTTATAAATAAATTGGATAGGTATATGGACAGGAAAGGAATGGAGGGTTATGGCCTGAGTGCAGGTAGATGGGACAAGGTGAAAGTAAGTGTTCAGCATGGACCAGAAGGGCCGAGATGGCCTGTTTCCGTGCTGTAATTGTTATATGGTTAGTTTAGTTTATTGTCACGTGTATCGAGGTACAGTGAAAAGATTTTTGTTGCATGCTAGCCGGTCAGCGGGAAGACAATGCATGATCACTAACCATGGCACAGCTGGAAGAGCTGCTGCCTTGCAGTTGCATTGATCCAGATTTGATCTTGATGTAGAATCTGCACATTCTCTCTGTGACTGCATGAGTTCCCCCATGTTAGAGTCATAGAGTCATAAAACAAGGAAGCAGACCCTTTGGCCCAACTTGCCCACACCGACCATCATGTCCCATCTACACTAGTCCCATCTGCCTGCGTTTGGCAAATATCCCTCTAAGCCAACAGTGACTGACGACCGATATCGCCTGAAAACCGTCAAGAAGGACAACAGGATGCGTCAAGATGCCGCATCCATACTCGGATGTTCAGGACATACTAATTTGGATGCATCAAAGGAAGGAAACAATTTGCTGGAAATGTTTTAACGTATTAATCAGCAACTGTGTAGCAATAATTAATAGATAGAGTCATACAGCGTGAAGATAGGCCTTTCGGCCCAACTTGCCCACACCGGCTACACTAGTCCCACCTGCCTGTGTTTGGCCCATATCCCTCCAAACATGTCCTATCCATGTACCTGTCTCAAGCAGCTTGTTCCATGCACCCACCACCCTTTGTGTGAAATAGATACCCCTTGGATTCCTATTAAATCTTTTCCTCTTCACCTTAGTCAACCTGAGTCCTCTGGGCAAGAGACTCTGTGCACCTACCCGATCTATTCCTCTCATGATTTTGTACACATGCCTGCATTTGGCCCATATCACTCTAAACCTATCCTATCCATGTGCCTGTCTAAATGTTTCATAAATGTTGTGATTGTCCCAGCCTCAACTACCTCCTCCGGCAGCTCATTCCATGCACCCACCACCCTTTGCTTGAAAAAGTTATCCCTTAGGTTCCTCTAAAATCTCCCTCACCAAAGTACCCCATCACCTTAAACCTATGTCCTCTGGTCCTTTGATTCACCTACTCTGGGCAAGAGCCTCTGTGTCCACCCGATCTATTCCTCTCATGATCTTATACATCTCTACAGTATAAGATCACCCCTTATACTGCTGCACTACAGAGTCCCCACCTAGTCAACCTCTCCCTGTAGCTCAGATCCTCGATTCCTGGCAACATCCTTGTAAATTCACTCTTAGAATAAAAGGACGTACCTTTAGAAAGGAGACAAGGAGGATTTTCTTTAGTCCAAGGGTGGTGAATTTGTGGAATTCATTGCCTCATGTGGAGGCCGATCAATGGATATTTTTAAGGCGGAGATTGATAGATTTAGTTTAGTTTAGTATTAGTTTAGAGATATAGTGTGGAAACAGGCCCTTCAGCCCATGGGTCCGCACCAACCAGCAATCCCCGCACATTAACACTATCCTACACACACTTGGGACAATTGTTACATTTACCAAGCCAATTAACCTACAAACCTACACGTCTTTGGAGTGTGGGAAACCGAAGATCTCGGAGAAAACCCACGCAGGTCACGGGGAGGACGTACAAACTCCGTACAGACAGCGGCCGTAGTCGGGATCGAACCCTGATCTCCGGTGCTGCATTGGCTGTAAGGCAGCAACTCTACCGTGCCGATTCTTGATCAGTATGGGTGTCGGGGGTTATGGGGAGAGGGCAGGAGAATGGGGTTGAGAGCGAACGATAGGTCTGTCATGATTAAATGGCATAGTAGCCATGATGGGCCGCATGGCCTAATTCTGCTCCTAGAAGTTATGAACATTAATTTTGATCCTCTTGGTGTAAAGCCTCCTATCGGCATTTGTTTTGTCCTTTGTTGCCTTTTGAGAATGCAGAATTTTTGTTGCCTTGGCTTTAGTTCAGGAATTATGGATGAAGTAATGATTCAGTGCATTTTACTCCCTGGAAAACTGGCTGAAGTTATGTGAAGTGGTTGGTGGTGTAAATTGACAGACATGCTGAGTCTTATACAGAATGGGCTTTTGAGGCTGGCTCTTTTCAATGTGGTTTTTTTTTTTTATCAACACTGCTTGGTTTCAACTTGAAAAGAAGAAACACGCTGTGATTGTTAATTAGGGATCTGCAAAGATGACGCCATTCACCCTGAGCGGAGAAGTGGATCATTTAGAAAATGTAACCACTCGGATGTTAAAGGTTGACTTGTGTTTGGTGAAATTAAATTAGTCAGTGGTGGAATTGGAGGCAGCGGAACAGTGATTAGATGTTTATACCATTCAAATAAAACAGTTAATGGATTGTAGAGGAATGTGATAGATTGGGGCGTGGGGGGAGGGAGGGGAGGGGGGGGGTGGGGTGGTAACAGGGGGAGAGAGAACAGAGTGGTCAACAACTTTGTTACTGGGAGATTTCCATGACAACTAAGACCTCTGGTATTTAGCAAAATTGCAGCTTTATTTTTAGGATAATAAATCAATCCGTATGTTTAGTTAACTTTAGTTTAGAGATACAGTGGGAAACGGGCCCTTCGGCCCACGGAGTCCGCGCTGACCAGCCACCCCCGCACATTAACACTATCCTACACACACACACACTAGGGACAATTTACAATGTTACCAAGCCAATTAGCCTACAGTCCTACTCCATCTTTTTGTGTCTAACTAGCATCTCAAACTCAGCGAAAGTAAAGCATTATCATTGCACAAAAAGGCACAAAGTGCTAGACTAGGAAGGAACTGCAGATGCTGGTTTAAATCAAAGATAGACACAACAATCTGGAGTTAAGGGCCTGTCCCACTTGGGCGTCATTTGCACGTCACGCAGGTGGCGCGTGAAGATTTTGTGAATCCCAAAATCCTGGCTCGCCGCGCACGACCCTGCCTACGCCACCACGCCTCACCACACGCCACGCGCGCAAAATGCACGCCATGCACGTATTCCGTGCGCGTCACTGATGATGTCACGTAAATGATGGGCAAATGGCGCCCAAGTGGAACAGGCCCTTGGCTCAGTGGGTCAGACAGCATCTCTGGAGAGAAGGAATAGGTGAGGTTTCTGGTCGAGACTTCTTCATGTTCATGTTCTCCAGGGTTGCTCTATGATCCATTTTATGTCTTTTTAGTTATGCAATCCAGCATGCGGAGTCTTTTGTTTCTATTATCCATTGCTCAGCAGGTTTCAAGACCCAGAATGGTCCCGACACAAAATATCATCTGTCATTTGATCTTATTGAATCATATTGAAATCTTATTCTTTGGGATCTTCGAAATCTTTGGATCTTATTGAAAAATATAAGATTATTAAAGGTTTGGACACGCTAGAGGCAGGAAACATGTTCCCGATGTTCCGAGTCCAGAACCAGGGGCAACTTTTTAAGAATAAGGGGTAAGCCATTTGGAATGGAGATGAGGAAACACTTTTTCACACAGAGAGTTGTGAGTGTGGAATTCTCTGCCTCAGAGGGTGTTGGAGGCTGGTTCTCTGGATACTTTCAAGAGAGAGCTAGATAGGGCTCTTGAAGATAGTGGAGTCAGGGGATATGGGGAGAAGGCAGGAACGGGGCACTGATTGTGGATGATCAGCCATGATCACATTAAATGGTTGTGCTGACTTTGAAGGGCCGAATGGCCTACTCCTGCACCTATTGTCTATTGTCTATTTTGCTCCAGAGATGCTGCCTGACTAGCTGAGTTACTCCATCTGAATTTCATAAGTTGGGTTTCAAGGTTGTTTTGACTCCTTCAGCAGCAATTCTCCAAGGGACTGATTCCTCTGGCTTCCCTTCTTTGTCAATTACTGCTTGAACATTAGGTTTATTATGATTCAAAGCACGTTTCTATGATTTCACCAATGTAACAGGAGCATCCTTGTCAATGTCCCTACACTCCCCTCGTTCATCTCTCAGAGGTTTATTCACTAGATTTTCAGCACTCATATTGTCTACTAATTCCTTGCTATCACCGCACACAGTTGCCATTTGTTTGTAATTTACACACATACACACCTTTCATAAACTTCATCAGATGATCCGTCTTCAAACACGACACCACACATAGATAATGCAAACATTGTTGCCGTGTTTTTGGCTTTCCCTTGTGTCCGTGCACGAGACGCATAAAAATTCGGTAGAATATTTCGACTGAAAATCTTGAACTTTTCCATTTGTCGTTTGACAGCCTTCTCATAAAGTCAAAATGTAGAAACCAGGAACTGCAGATGCTGGTTTATCAAGGAGAGACATTTATCAAGTGCTGGGGTAACTCTGAGTCAGGTAGCATTTCTGGAGAACATGGATAGATTTCATTTCACTGCACATCTCGTATGTGTATGTGACAAATAAACTTGACTTGACTTGACTAGATGACATTTCGGGTTGGGGTGCTTCTTCAGAAGTAGGCATCCCGGCCCGAAACGTCACCTATCCATGTTTGCCAGAGATGCTGTCTGATCTTCTGAGTTACTCCAGCACTTTGTGTCTTTCCCATAAACCATTGTCACCATCTTTGCCACATTTTTACATTTGTATCACGTCATGATCCAAAGTCTGAATTTAACGTATAAAAAGGAACTGCAAGGGCTGGTTTATGCTGAAGATAGGCACAAAGTGTTGGAGTAACTCAGTGTGTCAGGCAGCATCTCTGGAGAGAAAGGATGGGTGACATTTCGGGATGGTCTGAAGATAGGTCCTGACCAGAAACGTCACCCATCCTTTCTCTCCAGAGATGATGCCTAATCCACGTAGCTACTCCAGCATTTTGTGTCTACCTTTTCTGAATGAAACTTGCTCCATTGCTAGTGTGAAAAACAATGAGAACATTTCCATTCACAAGTTCTTCTTGTAGGATGATGAGCGTATCCTACAAGAAGAAGAACTTGTAGGATAATGTAAGAAGAACTTGGAGATGCATCATCCTACAAGAAGAACGTTGGGTCGGGACCTTTCTTCAGACTGATTGTGTGGGGGTGGGAGAAAGAAAGCTGGAAGAGACTCATGTGAGGCCATTCAGCCCATCAAGTCTACTCTGCTCTTCCATCATGGCTAATCTATCTCTTCCTCCTAAACAAATTCTCCTGCCTTCTCCCCATAACCCCTGACACCCAATCTTATCCAAATATGTCTGATGCTTTTTTAACTTGCACCAAGTTTCAATCTTGTGTTAGCCCCAAGCTGCAGCACCCCTTTGGCTCCCAGTATGGTATGGCAACTGCTCTGTCTCCGACCGGAAGGCATTGCAGAGGGTGGTGAAAATTGCCCAACGCATCACCGGTTCCTCGCTCCCCTCCATTGAGTCTGTCCAAAGCAAGCGCTGTCTGCGGAGGGCGCTCAGCATCGCCAAGGACTGCTCTCACCCCAACCATGGACTGTTTACCCTCCTACCATCCGGGAGGCGCTACAGGTCTCTCCGTTGCCGAACCAGCAGGTCGAGGAACAGCTTCTTCCCGGCGGCTGTCACTCTACTCAACAACGTACCTCGGTGACTGCCAATCACCACCCCCCCCCGGACACTTATTATTATTTATTCAAATCATTTGCTATGTCGCTCTTCCAGGGAGATGCTAAATACATTTCGTTGTCTCTGTACTGTACACTGACAATGACAATTAAAATTGAATCTGAATCTGATTAAGAAACGCTTTATTGTTCAAAAACGTTCTCCAAACCTGTTTTCAGAGCCCTTCGTGACTTTAGTGCTATAAGAACAACATTGATGTATAAACAACCCTCTTTGCGTTTTGTGGTATGTGCTCATCCTCTATTCTTGTCAGCGTGAGTCCATTTTAATATTCTCTTCAACGTGTTTCACGAGCTGTTAAATCTTAAACCTTAACCTGGACGAGTGCCACAGTAATGACATGTAATTTAACAGGAAATGGTCACTGATCACCCCTACCTGATACAACATGCTATACTTTCATTCCATTTTAAGCTCCTGGGGTGTTTGGCTGACTGTCAAAAGTTGCCTTTCCCTGTCATAAATCGGGCACATTTTGGCGTTTAATTTTAATTAAACAATGCTCTTCAGACGGGGATGGTCCTGTGGCGGTTCGGCAGCGCTTGCAGCGCTGGGGACCTGGGTTCGATCCTGATTGCGGATGAGGCGCAGGTCTGTGCGCGTGCAGCTGCCAAGAATGTCACTCCGCCAGTCCAGTCTCTCCCCCCACCTTGTCTCCCATTCGCATCTGCCCCCTCTCTCTCCCTGTTACACCTCGCTCTACTGCTACCTGGCACCCCCCGCTGCTCAGATTAAATGTATTTTTACACAAAAATCATGAATAAAGATAAGAATTTACATACAGTTCATACAGGTAGCACTTTGTTCGCTTTTCCTTTATAGCGAGTGACCTTTGACAATTCCCTTGATTCCTTGCGTTTTTTGGAATACCAAACTCACTTATTGTATGGAACCTATCCCTCTGTATTTTTCTTTGTATCCAACAAAGTAGAGCATCAGGACCAGATGTTCAACTTTTTTTTGGTACACTTTTGGAATGTGGTAAAGTCTGGTAACTGCAAAAAATTTGGTGAACTTTTCATTAAGAAGTTGTCATTCCGCTAGTTAGGAGGAAGTCATGGAGTTATACAATGAGGAAGCAGGCGCCTTGGCCCAACTTGCCCATACCGACCAACTTGTCCCATCTACACTGCCTGCGTTTAGCCCATATGCCTCCAAACCTTTACTGTCCATTTTTCTTATCTAAATGCCTTTTAAATGTTGTTATACTATTCCATGCATTTCCATTTTCTTTCCATACCCATGATACTGTAGCTAGGTGGATACAAAATGCTGGAGTAACTCAACAGAACAGGCAGCATCTCTGGAGAGAAGGAATGGGCGGCATTTCGGGTTGAGACCCTTCTTCAGACTGATGTCAGGGAGTGGGCGGGACAGAGTTAGAATGTAGTCGGAGACTGTAGGACTGGTGGGAGAACTGGGAAGGGGGAGGGATGGAGAGAAAGGGAAAGCAAAGGCTATTTGAAGTTAGAGAAGTCAATGTTCATACTACTGGGGTGTAAGCTGGCCAAGCGAAATATATGGTGCTGTTCCTCCAATTTGCTCTGGGCCTCACTCTGACAATGGAGGAGGCCCAGGACAGAAAGCTCAGATTGGGAATTGGGGAGGGGAAGTTAAAGCGCTGAGCCACCGGGAGATCAGGTAGGGTTAAGGCGGACTGAGGGGAGGTGTTGAGCGAAACGATCGCCGAGCCTGAGCTTGGTCTCACCCATGTACAGGAGTTGACACCTGGAACAGTGGCACAGTAGATGAGGTTGGAGGAGGTGCAAGTGAGCCTCTGCCTCACCAGCATCTGCAGTTCTCTCCTACATATTCTGTAGCTAGGCACAGGTCCAATGCCATCTTTAAACTAGCTGTCGATGCCGCGGTCATTGGGCAAATGATGAAGAAGAAAGGGTCTCGACCCGAAACATCGCCTATTCCTTCTCTCCATTGATGCTGCCTCACCCGCTGAGTTTCTCCAGCATTTTTTGTCTACTTGTGAATAGTGATGAGTCAGGATACAGGAGGAAGATCGATAATCTGCTTGCCATGTGCCAGAACAACAAGAGTCCAGAGCTGCAAGTGGAAACGTGCACCGGATGATTCATTTATTATTCCTATCCATTCTACCCCTCCTGCTTTTCACCGTCAGCTTCAAGGTGAACATTAGCTGGTGGTGCTGGAGATGGATAATTTCTTGCATCAGGATATGAGTAATATTGTGGGCTTTCAATTGCACCACCAGGAATGGTCCCGACCCTTAAACGTCGCCTATCCATATTCTCCAGAGATGCTGCCTGACGTGTTGAGTTACTCCAGAACTTTGTATCATTTTGTGCTCTTTACTAAGGTTCCGTGTGGCATTATAAGAATCTGATCCAAATATTACTCGCACAGATATTCAAGTTCATAAGTGATTGGAGCAGAATTAGGCAATTCGGCCCATCAGGTTTACTCTTCCATTCAATCAGCACTGATCTATCTTTCCCTCTGAACCACATTCTCCTGCTTCTCCCCATAACACAGTAGAGGAATGTGCTCTTCAGCCCACAATGTTTGTTCTGAACATGATGCCAATTTAAACTGAACTCATCTGCCTGTTCATGATCCATATCCCTCTATTCCCTCCATTTCCATGGGCTTATCTAAAAGTGTTTAAGTACTGCAGATGCTGGAAAATCGAAGGTACACATAAATGCTGGAGAAACTCAGTGGGTGAGGTAGCATCTATGGAGCGAAGGAAATAGACAACGTTTCGGGCCGAAACCCTTCTTCAGACTGATGGGAGTGGGGTGAGGGGAGGCGGGGAGAAGAAAGGAAAAAGAAAAAAGGAGGAGCCCGAGGGCTGAGGGAGAGATAGGAAGGGGAGGAGATCTAAACGCCTCTTCAATGCCACTATTGTATCTGTCTCCACCACTTTGTCTTTATTTAGTTTCAGGTTAGTTTATTGTCACGTGTGCCGAGGTACAGTGAAAAGCTTTTGTTGCGTGCTAACCAGTCAGCTGAAAGACAATACATGATTACAATCGAGCCATTTACAGTGCACAGATACATGATAAGGGAATAACGTTTACTGCAAGGTAAAGCCAGCAAAGTCCAATTAAAGATAGCCCGATGAGGTGGATAGTAGTTCAGGGCTGCTCTCGAGTTGTGGTAGCCTGATAACAGCTGGGAAGAAACTGTCCCTGAATCTGGAGGTGTGCGTTTTCACACTTCTTTACCTTTTGCCCGATGGGAGAGGGGAGAAGAGGGAGTAGCCGGGTGCGGCTCATCCTTGATTATGCTGCTGGCCTTGCCGAGGCCTGGATGGCCTGTCATGGCCTAGCCTTTAGCTTTTATTTCTGAGCGTGTGTCAGTGTGTGACGGGCATGAAGTTAGCAATTTATCACAGGTGATCTTAACTGTTAAAAGGCGAGTACTGTGACAAGTGTGGTTTCCAGACAGGATTCATTTTGGTTTGCATTGAATTGCTCAGCAAGTCCAAGTCAGCTAGCTTTGATTTATCATCCATCTCTGGAATGATTGCGATAGCAGAGAGTACGTGGATTGCCAAAAGCCAAGTGATTACTCATTTGGATAAGGGTGATGGGGCCACAGCAGTATATTCTATGATGAGGAAAGGTGAGTCATCTGGTACCTCATATTTTCTACTTGAAAGTTGGATTTTCTATTCCCGGGGCTCTTTGGCAGCACTTGTAATTCGTGTGGGAGTCTAGTGAGTGATTTATTTCTTTAAAATCCCAATGTCACCAACAGATTTATTTATCACAAGCTCCCTGCTGGACCCTCTGCAGTTTGCATATCAGGCCAATAGATCTGTGGATGATGCAGTCAACCTGGGCCTGCACTTCATCCTACAGCACCTAGACCGCCAGGGGACCTAAGCGAGAATCCTGGTTGTTGATTTTAGCTCTGCATTCAACACCATTGTGCCAGAGCTACTACACTCCAAACTTTCCGAGTTGACTGTGCCTGAACCCCTCTGTCAGCGGATCACCAACTTCCTGACACCAACTTCCAGAACAAGTGGTCACAGTTTAAGAATAAGAGGGAAGTCTTTTAGGACCGAGATGAGAATTCATTTTTTACACAGAGAGTGGTGAATCTGTGGAATTCTCTGCCACAGAAGGTAGTTGAGGCCAGTTCATTGGCTAGATTTAAGAGGGAGTTAGATGTGGCCCTTGTGGCTAAAGGGATCAGGGAGTATGGAGCGAAGGCAGGTACAGGATACTGAGTTGGATGATCAGCCACGATCATATTGAATGGCGGTGCAGGCTCGAAGGGCCGAATGGCCTACTCCTGCACCTATTTTCTAAGTTTCTCTGTTTCTATGACAGACAGGAAGCAGCATGTGAGGCTGGGAAAGCACATCTCGGATCCTCAAACACTCAGCATAGGAGCACCGCAAGGCTGCGTACTCTCTGCCCTCTACTCTACTCTCTCTACACCAACGACTGCACCTCCACAGACACCTCTGTCAAGCTTCTCAAGTTTGCGGATGACATAACACTGATTGGACTGATCCAGGATAGGGAGGAATCTGCCTACAGACAGGAAGTGTCACAGCTGGCATCCTGGTGCCGTAGCAACAAGCTAGAGCTCAATGGTGTTAAGGCAGTGGAATTGATTGTAGACTTTAGGAGAGCTCCCCCTCCCCTCACCCCACTCACCATCAATAACACCACAGTCACATCTGTGGAGTCTTTTAAGTTCCTGGGAACCATCATCTGCAAGGACCTTAAGTGGGGGGCTCCACAGTCAAAAAGGCCCAACAGAGGATGTACTTCCTGCGGCAGCTGAGGAAGCACAATCTGCCACAGGCAATGATGGTCCAATTGTATACGGCCATCGTAGAGTCTGTTCTCGCCTTCTCCATCATGGTCTGGTTTGGCTCAGCCACCAAGCACGACACCTGGAGGCTGCAGCGAATCGGCCGATCAGCTGAGAAGGTTATTGGCTGCAACCTTCCCTCCATTGATGAACTGTACACTGCAAGGGCCAGGAAGCGAGCGGGCAAGATCATCTCTGACCCCTCTCACCCTGGCCACAAACTCTTTGAATCACTTCCCTCTGGAAGGCGACTCCGGATTGTCAAAGCTGCCACAGCCAGATATAAAAACAGCTTTTTTTCCACGAGGACATCCAATGACACTGACAATGACAATTAAATTGAATCTGAATCTGAATCTGGACCTCATCGGAACCTCCACCTCATCGGGACTTCCACGGCCGATCGGCGAGTCGAAACTGCCCCCTGCGGCCGGGGCTCTGGAACTCCGGCCCGGCCGGAGCGGGCAGATCCGTTCCCATAGCCGACTCCTGAGGCCATCTTTGCGGGCCGGTATCTCGGCCCCTCGGCGGCCTAGGCGGAACGTTCCGGTACCGTTGGACTCTTCTCAGAAGCCATGACTTCTGTTGGTCCAGCAAAATGGATAATCCAGAAAGGCCCCAGAACAAATCTATGCAAGTATCAGTTATGCTTGTATCTACCATTTCAGTGCTAACCTGCATAAAATGACCATTCATTTTGTGCTCGACTCCAAGTTTATTTGTTTACAGAATTTAAGGCAAACTCGATTAACCACAGAAGAAGACGATGATTGTTCCTTTATTTGGAATAGGAACATCTTGATATCTGGAATATTAAGAAAGAAGATAGACACAAAATGCTGGAGTAACTCAGCGGGACTGGCAGCATCTCTGGAGATATGGAATGGGTGACGTTTCGGGTCGAGACTCTTCTTCCTGAAACGTCACCTGTTCCTGCTCTCCAGGGATGCTGCCTGTCCCGCTGAGTTATTCCAGCTTTTTGTGTCTATCTTCGGTTTAAACCAGGATCTGCAGCTCCTTCCTACATATTAAGAAAGAATATCGTCTCATCCTCCGACCTCTCTTCCCCCTACGACGATCAGTCTGAAGAAGGGTTGCCTATCCGTGTTCTCGAGAGATACTGCCTGACCCATTGACTTACTCCAGCACTTTGTCTTCTCAAGTCTGCTTACTTGACTGAGGTCCTTTCTGATTGATTGAAAACATTTTGGAGACAAGGGATAGAACATTCAAAGTATTGTGTTTCCATGTCTTAATGAAATTTATTTTTCTTGCAATCTTTCTGCTACAGGTCAAGAGGTAGTTTTCAAGTGCCTTGGTGAAGGGATACTTGAGAATGCATTTCAAGGATACAATGCTTGTATTTTTGCCTATGGACAGACAGGTAAGCTGGCTTTGATTTGTCCCTTTGCATACCTTTCATTTGTTGTTCTTTGTGAGTGTGGAATTCTCTGCCTCAGAGGGCGGTGGAGGCTGGTTCTCCGGACACTTTCAAGAGAGAGCTAGATAGGGCTCTTAAAAATAGCGGAGTCAAGGGATATGGGGAGAAGGCAGGAACGGGGTACTGATTGGGGATGATCAACCATGATCACATTGAATGGCGGTGCTGGCTCAAAAGGCCGAATGGCCTACTCCTGCACCTATTGCTTATTGTCTATCACCTCTTAATATCTTTAGTTTTCCTCTCACCTGACTCTTAGTCTGAAGAAGGGTCTCGACCCTAAACGTCATCTACTACTTTTCTCCAGAGATGCCGCCTGACCCGCTGAGTTACTCCAGCATTTTGTGTCTTTCTTTGGTGTAAACCAACATCTGCAGTTCCTTCCGATGCATCAGATGTATCGAAAGTCGATGAACACTTTGTTGGGGAACAATTGATTTGAAGTGAAGTTTCTTCATATGTTACTGCCGGAATTGAGGACCATTGACAGGAAACATCATTCATTTTAATGATTAGCTATTAATTATATGATTAACATGAACAAACTACTCAAGCTGTCAGCTCAGAAGAAGCTCTGAAGTTGATTTTGCCTGTACCAAGCTTTAAGCAAGAGCAATCCAGAATTCGTAGAGTCACAGAATCATACTAGTGAGAAGACCTACGCACTGAAAAAGACCCTTTGGCCCTGCATGATTCCCCAACTAAGATTCCCCAACTAAGCTAGTCCTATTTGTCTGTGTTTGGCCCGTTTCCCTCTAAACCTTAAAGAAGGTCCATGTACCTGTTCAAGTGTCACCTCTTGGGCCCTCCAGGGTGCTATTCCCTATATGGAGGACCCCTGTGCGTGACTTTGTTTAACGTGGGGAGACTGGTGCACAGACAACCACCCCCATGGTTGTTGACAGATCTGGGTCAGGATCCAGTGGCATGGAGTCCAAGACGAACGGGGGACCCCTTTCTGCTGCAGCCTTCATCTGCCTTCCCAGCCGTTGTGACGCTCCACTAAGGTCAGCCATCGTCCTCCGCATATTGAGGTCTTAGTTGGATTGCTCTTTGTCAGAGACCTCCCCCTCGACCTTACTGCCATGGGTGGCCCTACCAGGAGCATAGCACCAGACGGCATCGTTCTCAGGATCTCAGGTCCACACAAGCTTCTCCACCACGACAAGGTGACAATCCATGGCGAGAAGTGTCATATAAATGCTATTTTCATACCTGCTGCCCCAACGTCCTCCTCTGGCAGCTCATTCCACGTCCCCAGTTAAAAGGTTGCTCCTCAGGTTTGTATTAAACCTTGCGCCTCTCACTTTAAACCTATGTCTTATGGTTCTTGCTTCCCCTACTCTGGCTAAAAGACCATGTGCATTCACCCTCAGGACTTTACACACTTCTATAAGATCATCCCTCAGCCTCCAGAACTCCAAGGAATAAAATCATTGCTTACCCAACCTTGTTCTGTAGCTCGATGATAGACACAAAAAGGAATGGATGATGTTTGGGTCTGAGTGTGAAGAAGGATATCGAGCCAACCCCACCGGCAAAGATTCTATTATGTAACATATGTCACATGTTATCTCTTGTCTTTATAGTTTCTAGAAGCATGACTAGTTGTCTATTTGTCAAAAATTGCTATATACATGGGGCGGCACGGTGGCGCAGCGGTAGAGTTGCTGCCTTACAGCGCCAGACACCCGGCTTGGATCCTGTCCACGGGTGCTGTCTGTACGGAGTTTGTATGTTCTCCCCTGAGTGTTTTCTCCGAGATCTTCGGTTTCCTCCCACACTCCAAAGATGTACAGGTTTGTTGGTAAATTGGCTTGGTGTAAATGTAAATTGTCCCTAGTGTGTGTAGGATAGTGTTAATGTGCGGGGATCGCTGGTCGGTGCGGACGCGGTGGGCCGAAGGGCCCGTTTCCAGGCTGTATCTCTAAAACTAATAAAAGCGAAAACACACATATTTCTCTGCACCAAGAATAACTCTTTACTTTTACAAAATTCGTATTCAGGCTCAGGAAAGTCTTTCTCGATGATGGGCAGTGTTGATGTACCAGGCCTTATACCTCGACTCTGCGGTGCACTGTTTGGGAGAGTCTCCAAAGAGGAAAATGAATCTCACACATTTAAAGTGGAAGTGTCATTCATGGAGATCTATAATGAAAAAGTTCGAGATCTACTTGATCCTAAAGGGTGAGTACAAACTGAGATGCTGTCTTGCCTTTGGGAGTGTGTGGGCAGGGTGGTGTGGCCACCATGCCCCTGTAGCCACCGTGGTCCTGTGCACGTTTTCATTGTGGAATTAAGCAGCCTAACTCACATCTCAGACTGAAAATCCTTTACTATTGAAGTATCAGCCACATGTTATTGTTGTCTGGTAATTGGATGGGTTCCTTGGTTGGCTGCCTGTGACTAGCAGAGTTCCGCAGGGGTCGGTGCTGGGGCCACTACTCTTCACGTTTTACATCAACGATTTGGATGAGAGAAATGAAGGCTTCGCGGCCAAGTTTGTGGATGATGCAAAGGTAGGTGGAATAGAGACTCTGCAGAAGGAATTGGACAGGTTGGGAGACTGGGCAGAGAAGAGGCAGTTGGAAGGCAGTGCAACAAAGTGTGGAGTCATGCATTTTGGTCGCAGGAATAAAGGCCTAACTGTTTTCTAAATGGTTATCCACTTTGGTGGCAAAAACAGGAATGTAGACTATTATCTTATGGTGGCCGATTAGGAAAAGGGGAGATGCAACGAGACCTGGGTGTCATGGTACACCAGTCATTAAAAGTAGTCATGCAGGTGCAGCAGGCAGTGAAAAAAGCAAATGGTATGTTAGCATTCATAGCAAAGAGCAGGGAGGTTCTACTGCAGTTGTACAGGGTCTTGGTGAGACCACAACTGGAGTATTGTGCACAGTTTTGGTCTCCTAATCTGAGGAAAGACATTCTTGCCATAAAGGGCGTACAAAGAAAGTTCACCAGACTGATTCCTGGGATGGCAGGACTTTCATATGAAGAAAGACTGGATAGACTCGGCTTGTACACGCTAGAATTTAGATGATTGAGGGGGGATCTTATAGAAACTTACAAAATTCTTAAGGGGTTGGACAGGCTAGATGCAGGAAGATTATTCCTGATGTTGGGGAAGTCCAGAACTAGGGGTCACAGTTTAAGGATAAGAGGGAAGTCTTTTAGGACTGAGATGAGAAAATCATTTTTTACACAGAGTGGTGAGAGTGGAATTCTCTGCCACAGAAGGTAGTTGAGGCCAGTTCATTGGCTATATTTAAGAGGGAGTTAGATGTGGCCCTTGTGGCTAAAGGGATCAGGGGGTATGGAGAGAAGGCAGAGATGGGATACTGAGTTGGATGATCAGCTATGATCATATTGAATGGCGGTGCAGGCTCGAAGGGCCGAATGGCCTATTCTTGCACCTATTTTCTATGTTTCTGTGTTTCTATGTAAGTGGATTCGGAAATCGGAGGTGCAAAGGGACTTGCACCTTTATTAAAATATTAATTTGCAAGGTGAATCAGAAGTAAGGACGGCATATGTAATGCTAGTATTTATTTCAAGAGGACTAGAATATTAAAACAGGATGTAATGCTGAGGCTTTATAAGGCACTGGTCAGACTGCATTTGGAATATTTTGATCATTTTTGGGACCCCAGGAAGTCTAACATAGGCGGGACCTACACAGTGAATGGGGAGTGTTGTAGAGCAGAGGGATCTAGGAGTGCAGATGCATGGTTCCTTGAAGGACGAGTTGCAGGTAGATAAAGTAGTCAAAAAAGAGTTTGGCACATTGGCCTTCATCAGTGAAAATATTGAGTATAGAAGTTGGGAGGTCATGTTGCAGTTGTATAAGATGTGGGTGAGACTGCATTTAGAATACTGTGTTTAGTTCTGGGCACCATGTTATAGGGAAGATATTGTCAAGCTGGGAAAGGTGAAGAGAAAATTTACGAGGATGTTGCCATGTCTTGTGGGTGTGTGCTATAGAGAGAAGTTGAGTAGGGCGGGACTGTTCTCTGGAGTGCAGGAGGGTGAGGGGTAATCTTATAGCGGTGTATAGAATTATGAGAAGAATAGATCGGGTAGATGCACAGTCTCTTGCCCAGAGTGAGTGAACCGAGGACCAGAGGACATAGGTTTAAGGTCAAGGGGAAAAGATTTAATAGTAATCTGAGGGGTGACCTTTTCACACAAAGGGTGGTGGGTGTTTGGAACCAGGGGAAATAGTTGAGGCAGGGACTACAGTGCCCTGCATAATGTTTGGGACAAAGACCTATCATTTATTTATTTGCCTCTCTACTCCCCAATTTGAGATTTGTAATAGAAAACAAAATCACATGTGGTTAAAGTGCACATTGTCAGATTTTATTAAAGGGTATTTTTATACATATTGGTTTCACCATGAAGAAATGACAGCTGTGTTTATACATACTCCTCCCATTTCAGGGCACCATAATATTTAGGACACATGGCTTCACAGGCATTTGTATTTGCTCAGGTGTGTTTAAATGGCATATTTAATGGCATTTAATGGCCAATAAATGGCATATCTACCAAATGGAGGAGAATGTAGTTCAGAGGGAAAGATAGATCAGTGCTGATTGAATGGCAGAGTAGACTTGATGGGCCAAATTGCCTAATTCTGCTCCTATCACATGAACTTGAATATCTGTACAAGTAATATTTGGATCAGATTCATATAATGCCACACGAAACCTTAGTAAAGAACACAAAATGATACAAAGTGGTGCAGTAACTCAATACGTCAGGCAGCATCTCTGGAGAATATGGATAGGCGACGTTTTGGGGGTTGGGACCATTCCTGGTGGTGCAATTGAAAGCCCACAATATTACTCATATCCTGATGCAAGAAATTATCCATCTCCAGCACCACCAGCTATTGTTCACCTTGAAGCTGACGGTGAAAAGTAGGAGGGGTAGAATGGATAGGAATGATAAATGAATCATCTTTTTTGCACTTTTCCACTTGCAGCTCTGGACTCTCTTGTTGTTCTGGCACATGGAAAGCCGATTATCGATCTTTCTCCTGTACTGACTCATCATTATTCATTATTTGCATAAGGACAGTGGCATCGATGGGCTAGTTTAAAGATTGCATTGGACCTGAGCCTAGCTACAGAATGAACTGCAGATGCTGGTGAGGCAGAGGTTCCCTTGTCAGAGTGAGACCCAGCGCAAATTGGAGGAACAGCACCTCATGTAGTGCCCTCCATAATGTTTATAATGCGTGGGCAAGTTGGGCTGAAGGGCCTGTTTCCACACTATGTCACTCTATGACTATATCTGTGGAAGGATGTGCTGGCATTGGAGAGAGTTCAGAGGAGATTTCCAAGAATGATCCCGGGGATCGTTAACGTATGATAAGCATTTGACTGCACTAGCCATGTACTCAACTGGAGTTTAGAAGGATGTGGGGTGACCTCATTGAAACTTACCGAATAGTGAAAGGCCTGGATATGGAGAGAATGTTTCCACTAGTGGGAGAATCTTGGACCAGAGGTCACAGCCTCAAAATGATTTTATAAAAAAACTAAAAATAGAAAGATTTTTTTTTAGTCAGAGGGTGGTGAATCTGTGGAATTTATTGTCGCAGACAGCTGTGGAGGCCAAGTCAATGGCTATTTTGAAATGGACATTGACATATTCTTGATTAGTAAGGGTGTCAAAGGTTAGAGAAGAAGTCAGGAGAATGGGGTTGAGAGGGAAAGTTAAAGCAGCCATGAGTGAATGCTGGAGTAGACTCAGGGCCGAATGACTGAATTCTTCTCCTATGACTTATTACTGGAGTGCCAGAGTAAAGGGCCTGTCCCACTTAGGAGATTTTTTTCCTAGGCGACTACAGGTGACTAGGCTGTCGCCACATGGTTGCCGGGGTGTCGCCTGTATGGTCGTGAGTCGTCTCCTCAGTCGCGCAAAGGGTCATAGCGTCTTTCTGGTCGCCGCTGGATTTAGAACATGTTGAAACATTTTCGGCAACAGTGGCAACCTTGGGTTTGATGCCAATGAGTATAGCTTGACGTAGGTGCTGTCGTAGTTGTCACCAGGATGCCGTAGGTTGTCGCCGGTGCTGACTTTGGTGAATTCCATTGTCGTATTCGCCTTGAGTCACATAAAAAAATCGCCTAATTGGGATAGGCCCATAACTCAACGGGTCTGGCAGCATCTCTGGAAAACATGAACTGGTGACAATTCTGCTTGGGATCCTCCTTCAGACAGATTGTGGTGAGGTGAGGGGGTCGGTGAGAAAGCTGGACGGGATTCTAACTTGAGTCAGACTGCGAGTGCACAATCCACTCTGCAGACCCTAACATCCAAGGTGATGCTTCAGCCCAGAACAAGGAAATGCTGAGCGATACAGCCTCAGAATGTTGAAACATTTTCGGCAACAGTGGCAACCTTGGGTTTGATGCCAATGAGCATAGCTTGACGTAGGTGCTGTCGTAGTTGTCACCAGGATGCCGTAGGTTGTCGCCGGTGAATTCGACAATTCGAGATGAGAAGAACTTTTTTCACACAGAGAGTGGTGAATCTCTGGAACTCTCTGCCACAGAGGGTAGTTGAGGCCAGTTCATTGGCTATATTTAAGAGGGAGTTAGATGTGGCCCTTGTGGCTAAAGGGATCAGGGGGTATGGAGAGAAGGCAGGTACGGGAAACTGAGTTGGATGATCAGCCATAATCATATTGAATGGCGGTGCAGGCTCGAAGGGCCGAATGGCCTACTCCTGCACCTAATTTCTATGTTTCTATGTTTCTAGAAGAGTTAAACCAAGGTCTAACCAAGGTTGTCCAACCTCTCAAGTGTAAAAGATTTCATGGCATAATTTTAAAAGTGTCTCTGTGTCATTTGGAGTCATGTGGGTGACGCACTGCGCTTCATGTGATTGTCGGAGCTGTGACCTTTCCCACATGAAGACATAGGCTGATGACTCTATGACTCCGTAACCTTTATTACAAGTTCATCATTGGCTGTAACATACCTTTGAATATCGACAGGTTGTGAAAAGAGCTGTATAACTGCAGATCTTTCTTTGTTCTGGTATCTGACACAGTGGCGCAGCCGTAGAATTGCTGCTTACAGCGCCAGAGACCCGGGTTTGATCCTGACCTTGGGTGCTGTCCGTATGGAGTTTTTAACGCTTTCCCATGTGGGTTTCCTCCGGGGGCTCTGGATTCCTCCCACACTCCATAGACGTACAGGTTTGTAGGCTAATTGGCTCCTGTAAATTGCAAAATTGTCCCTAGTATGTTGGTAGTGTTATTGGATTAATTGGCTTCTGTAAATTGTCCCTAGTGTGTAGGATAGAACTAGTGTATGGGGTGATCACCAGTTGGTGCTGAATTGGTGGGCTAAAGGGTATGTTTCCATGCTGTGTCTCCAAGCTAAAGTAAGAGTGATACTGTGTGCAAACAGGCCCTTCGTCCAACTTGCCCACACCGGCCAACATGTCTCAGCTACACTAGTCCCACTTGCCTGCGTTTGGTCCATATCCCTCCAAACTTGTCCTATCCTTGTACCTGTCTAACTGTTTCTTAAACGTTGGGATAGTCCCTGCCTCAACTACCTTGTTGAGTTTGTTCCATACACCCCCCACCCTTTGTGTGATAAAGTTACCCATCAGATTCCTATTAAATCTTTTCCCCTTCACCTTGAACCTATGTCCTCTGGTCCTCGATTCCCCTACTCTGGGCAAGAGATTCTGTGCATCTACCCGATCTATTGTTCTCATGATTTTGTACACCTCTATAAGATCACCCCTCATCCTCCTGCGCTCCAAGGAATAGAGACCCAGCCTGCTCAACCTCTCCCTATAGCTCAGACCCTCTAGTCCTGGCAACATCCTCGTAAATCTTCTGTGAACCCTTTCAAGCTTGGCAATATCTTTCCTATAACATGGTGCCCAGAACTGAACCCAATCTGATGAAGCAGTACACAGATCCTTTATCAGATATGGGGCCCCAAACTGCTCACAATATGACAAATGCCACCCGACCAGTGTCTTATAGATCCTCAGCGTTACATCGTTACAGGTGGTGCGTTCATTTGTTTTCAGACTGCTGCATATTTGTGATAATGGAAATTAAATTCCCATGCCAAGGGGCACAAGGTTTATCCATTTTCTTATTTGTGGTTAAGTCATCAATAAATATTTTAATGTTCACAAGGTGCAAACCGTGCAGTTTTATAAACTACAAGCGCGGACCCGTTGGGTCTCCGTCCCCCAACGCAATATTCCACCACTCACCGATAGCCCCCAACGGCGCAGACACGGCTGACGGGTTCCCGTTGTGACGCCAGAGATCCCCGTTGTGACGCTATACATCACTTCTCTTCAGAGATTCTGCCTGTCCCACTGAGTTACAACAATACAATACAATACAATACAATTTACATAGAAACATAGAAAAATAGGTGCAGGAGTAGGCAATTTGGCCCTTTGAGCCAGCCCCGCCACTTAATATGATCATGGTTGATCATCCAAAATCAGTACCCTGTTCCTGCTTTTCCCCATAACCCTTGATTCCTTTAGCCTTAAGAGCTATTTCTAACACTCTTGAAAACATTCAGTGGATTTTGTGTTTAGGACGCTTAGTTTCTTTATGTGGAGTGTGGGCACTTTTGGTTAGTTGCAGGATGTGGCAGCAGAAGCAGCGTGGAGTCATAGAATGATACAGTGTGGAAACAACCCTCAGCTCAACTTGCCCACACCGACCAACATGTCCCATCTACATTAGTCCCACCTGCCTGCGTTTGGCCCATATCCCTCCAAACATGTCCTATGCGATAGTGCCTGCCTCAACTTCCCCATCCGGCAGCTCGTCCCATACACCCACTTACCTCTGTGTGGAAAATTTTACCTCTCAGGTTTCTCGTTTAGCTTTTAAAAACTCATTAGATTCGCTTTTAAAAACTCGTTAGATTCATTAGCATATTTCTGTTCAGGGATTTTTTCCAGTTCTGTGATTTAGACAATAGATAATGTGTGCAGGAGTAGGCCATTCGGCCCTTTGAGCCAGCACCGCCATTCAATGTGATCATGGGTGATCATCCCCAATCAGTACCCCGTTCCTGCCTTCTCCCCATATCCCCTGACTCCGCTATTTTTAAGAGCCCTATCCAGCTCTCTCTTGAAAGCATCCAGAGAACCTGCCTCCACCGCCCTCTGAGACAGAGAATTCCACACACTCACCACACTCTGTGAGAAAAAGTATTTCCTCGTCTCCGTTCTAAATGGCTTACTCCTTATTCTTAAACTGTGGCCCCTGGTTCTGGACTCCCCCAATTTCTGAAGAATACATTGGCATTGAAGTCTTGAAACAAACTGTGCTTTCATTTCCTCCACTGTAAACTATTCCTCTTGCATCCCTCCTGGTTCAAAAGGTTATGTTCAAGATATATTCACTCAGTCTGCTGTTGTGCAGAGGTGACCTCGCCACCAACTGCTTAATATTGGGCAGTGTGTGTGGAGTTGGCCGAGTTCCTGGAGCCCTTATTGCTGTGACCACAATCTCCATGAAGAGAAAATAGCCAGAAAATTATCATTGTAAAAGAGAAATTACTTTGCTCAAAATCCCCCAGAGTGGGATAGCTTTGGGAAAGTTTATTTTCCTCCTTGATTCCCACCCACATCGTAATGTTGACAAATTTACAGCTCAAAACATTGTTTTCAAACCCGTACAGCCCACCCAGAAACACACAGTCTGTGCAGTTCAAAGCTTATTTGAGGTTATAGTATTTAATAGCCTAATGGCTGTAGGGAGGAAGCTGTTCCTGAACCTGGATGTTACAGTTTTCAGGCTCCTGCACCTTCTTCCTGATGGCAGGGATGAAATGTGTGGCCAGGTTGGTGTGGGTCTCTGAAGATGCTGGCAGCCATTTTGAGGCAGTGACTCAAAGGGTAAATCCCTTTGATAGTTGTGGCCTTTCAGCGCCAGAGACTGGGGTTCGATCCTGTCTATGGGTCCTTGTCTGTACAGTGTTTGTACCTGCGTGCGTTTTCTCCGGGATCTCCGGTTTCCTCCCACACTCCAAAGACATACTGGTTTATAAGTAAATTGGCTTGGTATAATTGTAAATTGTCACTAGTGTGTGTAGGATAGCGTTAGTGAGTGAGGATCGCTGGTCAGGAAGGATTCAGTGGGTTGAAGGGCCTTTTTCCATGCTGTATCTCTAAACTAAACTAACCAGAACTACTACCAACTAAACTAAACTAAGACTGAACATAGCCTTGCCACTGTGTTTAATCTACCGTGCGTGATCTCCAAGTTGTGCACTCATACGATGCATGCATTTTAAACTGAATTGTCCGCTGACCTCTGAATTCACTGCATGTGAATTGTCAATGTCTCTCATGACTCATTAAAGCAAATATTTGAGTTTTCACAATCTGAAATACAAACAAGGAGGGCCAGAAGAATATAACACCATGTGAGACAAAATAATTGATGCTTTTATTAAATGATTGATGGAACAATAAAGTACTTAAAATTGCTGCTATTTCTAAGCATCAGAAATCACCGGGTAAAATCACATTATTTTTATTTAAAGCGAGCAGGTTTGTCCAGTGTATAAAATATGGGTATAAATTCATGTGACAGAAGTAGAGCAGGCCAATCGGCTCGTCGAGTCTACTCCGCCATTCAGTCATGGCTGTCCCATCTTTCCTCTCTACCGCATTCTCCTGCCTTCTCCCCATAACACTTGACACCCGTACTAATCAAAATCTGCCAATCTCCTGACACCCGTACTAATCAAGAATCTGCCAATTTCCGCCTTAAACACCCAATGCCTTGGCCTCCACAACCGTCTGTGGCATTGAATTCCACAGAATCACCACCCACTGACTTAAGAAATTCCACCTCATCTCCTTTCTAAACATACACCTTTTTATTCTGAGTTTATGCTCTCTGGTTCTAGATTCTCCCACTAGTGGAAACATCTTCTCCACATCCACTCTATCCAGGCCCTTCAGTATTTGGGAAGTTTCAATGAGGTCACCCCTCATCCTTCTATACTCCAGCGAGCACAGGCCCAGTGCTGTCAAATGCTCATCATATGTCAACCCAATCATCCCTGCGATAATTCGAGTCCACCTCCTCTGGACTCGTTCCAACTCCAGCACATCAATCCTCAGATGTGGGGCCCAAAACTGCTCACAATACTCCAAATGTGATTTGACCAGCGCCTTATAAAGCCTCAGCATTACATCCCTGTTTTTATATTCAACAGCATTCTACAGTATGTACAGCAGACCACAAAAGTTCCACACCTATTCACACCCTGAAACCCAGTTGGTGTTAAAGCATATTGCAAGCAAGCACACATGCCAGATTCATTGTTGAGCCTGGCACTTGTGTTTTAATGAAGGAAGAATTGTGTTATAGTTCTGATGTATATATAAGAATTTCAAGTTGCAAACCTTCTTCCGTTGCCAACTGTAATGTGGATATTTGCTTACCATCTTGGCAGTATGAACCATGGTTCCAAGAAAATTCAACTGGCTTGCAACTTACTTAAAAAATGTTGACTCATATGGTTTGGCAAAGCATTGTACCGATTATTTTGGTTTTGTTGGGATAAGTTTAGTTTATTGTCACATGTACCAAGATACAGCTAAAAGCTTTTGTTGTGTGCTCTCCGCACAGCAGAAAGACAATACACGATTACAATCAAGCCATTTACAGTGTATAGATACATGACAAGGGAATAACGTTTAGTGCAAGGAAAAGCCAGTAAAGTCTGATCAAAGATAGTCCGAGGGTCTCCAATGACATAGATAGTAGTTCAGGATTCGACCTGAAACGTCATCTGTTCTACATTTCCCATGATCCCCATCTCTTTGTCTCTTTTTCACACCTTGTACTTCCTTATCTCTGTATCTCCCCATCCCGTGATTCACTCTGAAGAAGAGTCTTGACCCAAAACGTCACCCATTTTCCTTCTAAAAGGAGATGCTGCCTGTCCCGCTGAGTTACTCCAGCATTTTGTGTCTATCTTTGGTTTAAACCAGCATCTACAGTTCCTTCATACACAGTAGTTCAGGACTGCTCTCTAGTTGTGGCAACATTGTTATACGAGATTTATGGGTATATTTATGCAGTTCTGTTGGTTGAAATGGGGCAGGAGATTTCATTCTGAAGACGGGGTTCCAACATTTATAGACTTCATTTGAAGTGAGCAGATGAACATTAAAATAGACAATAGACAATAGGTGCAGAAGTAGGCCATTCAGCCCTTCGTGCCAGCACTGCCATTCAATGTGATCATGGCTGATCATCCCCAATCAGTGCCCCGTTCCTGCCTTCTCCCCATATCCCCTGACTCCGCTATCTTTAAGAGCCCTATCTAGCTCTCTCTTGAAAGTATCCAGAGAACCGGCCTCCACCGCCCTCAGAGGCAGAGAATTCCACAGACTCACAACTCTCTGTGTGAAAAAGTGTTTACTCATGGAAGGCAATAAAGGGAGCTGAGTGTGGACAGAAGTGAAGGTCAGATTGGGCTGAGATCAGTGGAGATCTCAGCTACAAGTTCATAAGATCATAAAGATAGGAGTAGAATTAGGCCATTCGGCCCATCAAGTCTACTCCACCATTCAATCATGGCTGATCTATCTCCCCCTCCTAACCCCATTCTCCTGCTTTCTCCCCATAATCCCCGACATCTATTCGATTGGTTGTTCCATGGTAATGTCATCCAAAAGCAAAACCAGTAGCTTAGTTTAGTTTAGAGGTACAGCGTGGAAACAGGCCCTTCGGTCCACCGAGTCCGCACCGACCATTGATCATTTGTACGCACGTTTCCTCCTACATACAAGGGACAATTTCCAGAGGCCAATTAACCTACATGCCCGCACGTCTTTGGGACATGGGAGGAAACCGGAGCACCCGGAGAAAACCCACGCGGTCAAACTCCGCACAGACAGCACCCATTTTCAGGATCAAACACGGATCTCTGGCGCTATGAGGCAGCAACTCTTTTGTTGCGCCACTGTGCCGCCAACCAGTACTGTATCACACCACTTGACCCTTTCATGTACCAATTGTCAGACTGTTTTCCCATTATAAGTAGATGTCTCCCGTTATCGGAATATCGGGAAAGTGGAAGCTCCCACATTCAGCTCCATCACAAGCTCCACCTACTGGCCTCTGATTACCACATTCACCCTGCCCACTGCCTGAAACCCAATCCAACCATTCAAAATGGAATCACACTTGATGTGGACAACTTGGCTATGACCTTGCTAGACACTCAATGCTGGAGTGACTCAGCAGGACAGGCAGCATCTCTGGAGAGAAGGAATGGGTTGACGTTTTAGGTCAAGACCCTCCTGTCTGAAAAAGGGTCTCGACCCGAAACGTCACCCATTCCCTCTCTCCAGAGATGCTGCCTGTCCCACTGAGTCACTCCAGCATTTTGTATCTATCTTCAGTATAAACCAACATCTGCAGTTCCTTCCTACACATTTTGTCTGTGACCTTGAGCATGCTACAACCTGCATCACTTCATCTGGCACTGCCCTGCCTTAACTTGTGTGAATCAACATCTGCGACTTTAATACTCTGGGATTGATGATTCAATTATTCCGCAGGCCAGTTTCATTCTCCTTCAGCTTCATCCCGTCAAAACCTCAGCTCCCGTGACCCTGCTTGTATCAAGTCCCGTTCTTGTTTTGAGGGAGTGCAGCGTAGGTTCACAAGGTTAATTCCCTGGATGGCGGGACTGTCATATGCTGAGAGAATGGAGTCGCTGGGCTTGTGTACTTTAGAAGGATGAGAGGGATTCTTATTGAAATATATAAGATTATTAGGGGTTTGGACACGCTAGAGGCAGGAAACATGTTCCCGATGTTGGGGGAGTCCAGAACCAGCGGCCACAGTTTAAGAATAAGGGGTAAGCCATTTAGAACGGAGACAGAGAGTGATGAGTCTGTGGAATTCTCTGCCTCAGAGGGCGGTGGAGGCAGGTTCTCTGGATGTTTTCAAGAGAGAGCTAGATAGGGCTCTTAAAAATAGCGGAGTCAGGGGATATGGGGAGAAGGCAGGAACGAGGTACTGAATTGAATGGAGGTGCTGGCTTGAAGGGCTGAATGGCCTACTCCTGCACCTATTGTCTATTGACTATTGTACAAACTCCATGCAGACAGCACCCGTAGCAAGGATCGAACCTGGGTGTCTGGCGCTGTAAAGTAACTCTACTGCCACGACACCATGCCGTCCTATGTCTTGTTTACAGAGGAAGAGCACTTTATTTTTGGCAAATTACTTGGTTTTAGTCTTGATAATTACTGTGCGCAAGAGGTAGCGTCTTGCTGGTTGGAAATTGCTGTTCTCAAACAACAGGATGGCATAACTCTTCATTTTAAAGCTATCTATAAGTGCTGAGGAAAACACAGGGACATAGGGAAATCCAGAGCAAGATGCTGGGAGTCCGAAAGAAGGTTTACACAGCAGGTCAGGCAGCATCACAAGAGAGCAAAGCAGAGTTGACGTTTCAGGCCGATGACCTTTTGTCAGAACGGAGCTTTTTCAGGAAGAATAGCTTCATTTTCTTCTCCACTTTGATCCTCTGAGTATTTCCATTCAATTCTGTGTCACGTAAGATTCAATGCTCAGGATGTTTACGTTGAGCGGTGTCGCCTATAGTGGTAATTTTGCACATCTTTGGATGTATTGCAGATAAAGAGAAATAGTTACTGATAACCAAATACTTAAGTCATAGAATCTTACAAGGCAATATCTCCAAGTTTGCGGATGACACTAAGCTGGGGGGCAGTGTTAGCTGTGAGGAGGATGCTAGGAGACTGCAAGGTGACTTGGATAGGCTGGGTGAGTGGGCAAATGTTTGGCAGATGCAGTATAATGTGGATAAATGTGAGGTTATCCATTTTGGTGGCAAAAACAGGAAAGCAGACTATTATCTAAATGGTGGCCAATTGGGAAAGGGGGAGATGCAGCGAGACCTGGGTGTCATGGTACACCAGCCATTGAAGGTAGGCATGCAGGTGCAGCAGGCAGTAAAGAAAGCGAATGATATGTTAGCTTTCATTGCAAAAGGATTTGAGTATAGGAGCAGGGAGGTTCTACTGCAGTTGTACAGGGTCTTGGTGAGACCACACCTGGAGTATTGCGTACAGTTTTGGTCTCCAAATCTGAGGAAGGACATTATTGCCATAGAGAGAGAGTGCAGAGACGGTTCACCAGACTGATTCCTGGGATGTCAGGACTGTCTTATGAAGAAAGACTGGATAGACTTGGTTTATACTCTCTAGAATTTAGAAGATTGAGAGGGGATCTTATAGAAACTTACAAAATTCTTAAGGGGTTGGACAGGCTAGATGCAGGAAGATTGTTCCCGATGTTAGGGAAGTCCAGGACAAGGGGTCACAGCTTAAGGATAGGGGGAAATCCTTTAAAACCGAGATGAGAAGAACTTTTTTCACACAGAGAGTGGTGAATCTCTGGAACTCTCTGCCACAGAGGGTAGTTGAGGCCAGTTCATTGGCTATATTTAAGAGGGAGTTAGATGTGACCCTTGTGGCTAAGGGGATCAGGGGGTATGGAGAGAAGGCAGGTACGGGATACTGAGTTGGATGATCAGCCATGATCATATTGAATGGCGGTGCAGGCTCGAAGGGCCGAATGGCCTACTCCTGCAACTAATTTCTATGTTTCTATGTTTCTATGTTTCTATGTTACAGCGTGGAAACAGGCCCAAGTTGCACAGTCCGGCCAACGTGTCCCATCTATACTCGTCCCACCTGCCTGCATTGGGCTCATACCCCATACACCCACCACCCTTTGCATGAGAAAGTTACCCCTCGGGTTCCTACCTTTCCCTACCTATGTCCTCTGGTTCTCGATTCCCCTACTCTGGGCAAGAGACTGTGTGCATCTGCCCTCATGACTTGTACACCTCGTTAGGACCAATAAGCTACACTTGTCACAATGCAATCTCACCTTCACAAGGAAGGCCCCTCTGGGCCTGCCAGTTGGGTTGCACCAGTTTTTAGTGTGTGGGTGGTCTCTAGATATTTTGGAAACCAACAAGAAGAGATGCCAATATTAGTGCAGATGATCATAAATCTTTCCAGGATTTTGTTATAGTGTGGCTGCACCCGATAGAATCAACTCAAATGTATCTTGATGAATAACATTTCATAGAGTTATCCAGCGGGAAACATAGAAAATAGGTGCAGGTGGAGGCCATTCGGCCCTTCGAGCCAGCATCGCCATTCATTGCGATCATGGCTGATTGTCCCAAATCAATAATCCGTGCCTGCGTTCTCCCCATATCCCTTGATTCCACTAGCCCCTAAAGCTCTATCTATCTCTCTCTTAAATCCATCCAGTGATTTGGCCTCCACTGCAAATTCACAACTTTCTGGGTGAAAAAGTTTTTTCTCACAGGCTTAAATGGCCTCCCTTTATTCTAAGTGTGGCCTCTGGTTCTGGACTCGCCCAACATTGGGAACATTTTTCCTGCATCTAGCTTGTCCAGTCCTTTTATAAAATTGTATATGTTTCTATAAGATCCCCCTCATCCTCCAGTGAATACAAGGCTAGTCTTTTCAATCTTTCCTCATATGACAGTCCCGCCATCCCAGGGATCAATCTCGTGAACCTACGCTGCATTGCCTCAATCACGAGGATGTCCTTCCTTAAATTAGGAAACCAAGACTGTACGCAATACTCCAGATGTGGTCTTACCAGAGCCCTATACAACTGTAGAAGAACCTCTCTACTCCTATACTGAAATCCTCTTGTTATGAAGGCCAACATTCCATTAGCTTTCTTCACTGCCTGCTGTACCTGCACGCCAACTTTCAGTGACCGGTGTACAAGGACACCCAGGTCTCGCTGCACCTCCCCTTACCTAACCTAATCTTCAACCTAACTTGCCCATGCTGTCCAAGATGCCCCATCTATGCTGGTCCCATATGGCCACATTTGCCACATATTCCTCAAAACCTTTCCTATCCAGGTCCTATCCATCCACCTTTTGCCACAGTTTAAGAATAAGGGGTGAGCCATTTATAACGGAGATGAGGAAACACTTTTTCACACAGAGAGTTGTGAGTCTGTGGAATTCTCTGCCTCAGAGGGCGGTGGAGGCCGGTTCTCTGGATGGTTTCAAGAGAGAGTTAGATAGAGCTCTTAAACATAGTTGAGTCAAGGGATATGGGGAGAAGGCAGGAACGGGGTACTGATTGTGGATGATCAGCCATGATCACATTGAATGGCAGTGCTGGCTCGAAGGGCTGAGTGGCCTACTCCTGCACCTATTGTTGTCTATTGTCTATTATCTAAGTTTCTTTTAAATGCTATGGTACCTGACTCAGCTACATCCTTTAGCAGAGTCTTCCATAAACCCTAAGTGAAAATGGTACCACTCATGTTTGTATTAAATCTTCTCCATCTCACATTAGTTTAGTTTATTGTCACGTGTATCGAGGTACAGTGAAAAGCTTTTGTTGCGAGCTAATCAGTTAGCGGAAAGACAATACATGATTACAGGCACTGTGTGTATGGAGTTTGTACCTTCTCCCTTTGACCGCGAGGAATTTTCTCCAGGTGCCCAGTCTGGCTTCCTCCCACACTCCAAAAAAAAAAACCAGGTTTGTACGTCAATTGGCTTTGGTAAAAATTGTAAATTGTCTCTAGTGTGTAGGATAATGCTAGTGCACTGGGTGATCGTTGATTGGCCTGCACACAGTGGACCGAAGGGCCTGTTTCTGCGCTGTATCTCTAAAGTCTAACCTGGATTAAACTCCTCAGACATTCCTCAGCCCACTTGCTCAGCCGATGAAGAGCGCGCGGTAATTTTTGATAACCATCTTCATGATCTATAAGAAGGGTTTCGGCCCGAAACGTCGCCTATTTCCTTCGCTCCATAGATGCTGCTGCACCCGCTGAGTTTCTCCAGCTTTTTTGTATATTCATGATCTACAATATCGCCCACTTTAGCATCCTCTGCAGTACCATCCACTTTAGTGTCACCTTGTTTCTTCAGCAACTGTCTGGATGCAAAGTTCACTGTCAGAATAAATGTAAGCAAATATTGGTATTCGTCTATTATTGTCACATGTACTGAGATACGGTGAAAAACGGTGCATGCTATCTAATCAAATCGTACTGTACATGACTACAATCAAGCTGCACACAAGTGTCATCTTACCACAACTAGAGAGCAGTCCTGGACTGCGATCTACCTCATTGGTGACCATGGGACTGCCTTTGTTCAGACTTTACTGGCTTTACCTTGCACTAAACTTTATTCACTTATGTATCTGTACATTGTAAATGGATCGATTATAATCATGTAGTGTCTTTCCGCTGACGGGGTTAACACCCAACAAAATCAGAATTACACAACGTTCTTTTCGGATGGAGATGAGGAGATATTTCTTTAGTCAGAGGGAGGAGAATAAAAGCATAGAAAATTAGGTGCAGGAGTAGGCCATTCGGCCCTTCGAGCCAGCACCGCCTTTCAATATGATCATGGTTGATCATCTAAGCTCAGTACCCCATCTGTGGTATTCGTTGCTGCAGAAAGCTATAGAGGCCAAGTGAGTGGATATTTTTCAGGCAGAGATAGATAGATTTTTGATTGGGACAGGTGTCAGAGGTTATGGGGAGAAGGCAGGAAAATGGTGTTAGGAGGGAGAGATAGATCAGCCATGATTGAATGGCAGAGTAGACTAGATGGGCCGAATGGCTTAATTCTGCTCCTATCACTTACAACCTAATGACGTTACAAAAGCTTTTAACAGTACCTTGGTCCATGCGACAACAACGAAACTCAACTCAAACTCCATAGGTAGCTGACTAATAATCCAACGATTCACTTTGCTTTATCATATGATGTCTGTACTACATTTTCTGCTCAGCTACAACATTTGCTTCACTTCTACAATCTAGATCTAGTCTTGCTGAATCGGTCAAAAATACAATTTATCCTTTAAGCGCAGATGATTTTTTTTTCTTTTTAGAATTTATATTTTTTTTAAACGTAAATAATTTAAAATAATTTCTTTTCTCAGGAGCCGGCACTCGCTGAAGGTTCGAGAGCATAAAGTGTTGGGACCGTATGTGGACGGCCTGTCGCAGTTGGCTGTAACGTGTTTTGAAGTGAGTGCTTGGATTCAATCTATACTACAAAATGGCCGTCAGAAGGGGGGGTGCGTTGGGTGCGACCGCATCCCCCTTTTTTTCCCTTAAGAGAAAAAGTCACCAAAAAATAAATAAAAATAATCGAGAAGAAAAAAAATCGAGAGAAAAAAAAAAGAAAATCAGAAAATCAACGTTTCCACTTTGGAAACGGCCAGTTCTCTGTTCTCTCGTCCCGGGCGGGAATGGCTGAATCTGAACCCAATGGCTGTAACTCCAACACCAGTCGCCGCTGCGGCGGAGCCCGCTCCCCTTGCCTCCCCCTGCCGCCGGGGCCCAAGTCATCTTCCCCCCACACCACCCCTGCTGACCCCCACTGGGCTCATGCCACCCCCGCTAGGCCCACGCCATCCCCACTGGGCCCACGCCACCCCCTCCAGGCCCACGCCACCCCTGCTGACCCCTGCTGGGTCCACGCTACCCTCGCTGACCCCTGCTGGGCACACGCCACCCCCGCTGGTTCCACGCCACCCCCGCTGGGTCCACGCCGCCCCCGCTGGGCACACGCCACCCCCGCTGGGTCTACGCCACCCCCGCTTGGCCCACGCCACCCCTGCTGGGTCCACACCACCCCCGCTGACCCCCGCTGGGTCCACGCAACCCTCGCTGACCCACGCTGGGCCCACACCACCCCCGCTGGGACCACGCCACCTTCATCCCCCCTCCCTCGCAAGAAAGAGGGGGGGATGTGAGAGGGGGGGAGGGGGAGAGAGAGAGGGGAAGGGAGAGGAGAGAGAGATGGGGAGGGGAGAGGGAAAGGGGGATTATCTTGAGTGAGATTGCAAAATTAACAACAATACAAATTTATTATCATTTGAGCCCCAGTGAGACTCAAACGAAATGTTGTTTCCACAGCCATACAAACAAAGACACTGTCTTACAGACATACACATAATTAAATTCACACAAACATCCATCACAGTGAAGCCACTGTGATGGAAGGCAAGTCTTTTCTCTCCCCTGTTCTCCGTGTCTCTCCCGATGTCCAAGCCCCAGGCGGGCGATGATGAGTCCCACGGCCATTTTAGGCCGTGCCGGGCGATTTATGGCCCCGCTCCCGGTCTAAAAGGCACAATGTTGGAACCCCCACGGGCGCTGGAATGTCCCACGGCCATGAAGCCGCGCCGGGCGACGTACGTCCCCGCTCTGGGTCGTTCCAACCCCGCGACACGGGCTGGAGAAGTCGCGTTGCGGGAGCTCCGGGAAGCGGTCTCTCTCTCCACCCGGACCCGCGAGCTCCCGATGTCACAGTCCACCGGACCTGCGGCTGCGTTGCTGGAGCCTCCGAGCCCCAGGAGTCGAGCCGCAGCAGCGAGTCACCACCGCTCCCCACGCTCCGAGGCCGGCCACCCCCGACGATGGTGAGTCCGCAGATCCGCAGTCTCCGGGACTGGAGCCCCCGGGTCGTTCAGGTTGGAGGCTGCTCCACGGTGCTAGGCCCCAACGACAGCCGAGACCCGACAGGGAAAAAGTCGGGTCTCCCGGACAGGGAAGAGATTTAAACAGTTTCCCCCTCCCCCCCCCGCCCCCCACATTTACACATTTAAAAATACTATTAAAAAACACCAACACTACATTTAACTAGACAAAAAATAAAAAAAAGACAGACAGGCTGTAGGGGCCGCTGCAACGGGTGAGTCGCGCCGCCAAGGTAGGTTTTAGAGCTATTATATTTTCTCCGCCATATGAATAATGTTAAACAATATCAAATAATATCAAACAATTGGAACTGCTTTCTTTTCCTTGATAACAATACTGAAAAATATGAATTCCATTGTTTGTGACATAAATATACATTTTAATGGGATCATTATATACAGATGTAACATTTCCATTTTGAGATCGGGTGGATGGGGGGGGGGGGGGGGTGCTGGGGGCAAATATGCGTCAAGCCGATATCCTAATCGTTAAAGAGTTAAAAGATAGCCTAATCGATAAAGCGCTGAGAAGAGGAACCAGAGCTGCCAAGGAAAGATATTCTGAGAAGTTGAGGAGCAAGTTCTCAGCTAGTGACTCTTCTTCAGTTTGGAAGGGCATGCAAGAAATCACCAGCTATATGAGGAAAGCCCCCCGCTCTTTGGACAATCATCAGCTGACGAACAACCTGAATGAGTTTTACTGCAGGTTTGAAAATCAGAAACGTAACCCTGGTACCCCCTCCCCAACAAACACAGCCAGACCCCAGTCTGCAAAGAATGGACCCTGCACCCTCTCCTTCCCATTCACCACTTCACACCTACTTAAGGCAAGATTCCAGTATGGAAAGAGTGGAACCTTTCCCACCCCACCCAACCACTTCACACCCACTCACAGACTGCAAAGACTGGGCCCTTCTACACCCACCCCACTCCAATCACCACTCCAATCCAATCACCACTTCACACCGAATGACTGCATCTCCACAGATACCTCTGTCAAGCTTCTCAAGTTTGTGGATGACACAACCCTGACTGGACTGATCCAGGATGGGGATCTCTGTACTCTTTTCAGTTTGACATATTTCCTATAACATGGTGCCCAGAACTGAACACAATATTCTAAATGCGGTCCCACCAACGTCTTATACAACTGCAACATGACCTCCCAACTTCTATACTCAATACTCTGACTGATGAAGGCCAAAGTACCAAAATACTTTTTGACCACCTGATATACCTGCGACACGACCTTCAAGGAACCATACAACCATCAACTATTCCTCTGCCCACCTGGCTAATTGATCCAGATCCTGCTGCAATCTTTCACAACCATCTTCACTATCTGTAAAACCACTCACTTCTCTATCATCAGCAAACTTGCTAATCTTGCCCTGTTCTGTGACGTTTCAGCGTGCTGGAGTAACTCAGCGGGTCAGGCTGAGTACAGAAGTTGGGAGGTTATGTTGCAGTTGCATAAGAAGTTGGTGAGGCCGCAGTCAAAGTATTGTATTCAGTTCTGGGCACCATGTTATAGGAAATATGTCATCAAACTGGAAAGGGTACAGTGAAGATTTACGAGGATGTTGCCAGGACTAGAGGGCCAGAGCTATAGGAGAGGTTGAGTAGACTGGGACTCTATTTCATAGAGCACAGGAAGCTGAGGGATGATCTAATAGAGTGGTATAAAATCATGATTTGAATAGTTGAGTCTTTTGCCCAGAGTAAGTGAATCGAGGAGCAGAGGACATAAGTTTAAGGTGAAGGGCAAAAGATTTAATAGGAATCTGAGGGGTATATTTTTCACACAAAGGGTGGTAGGTGTATGGAACAAGCTGGCAGAGGAGGTAGTTGTGGCAGGGACTATCGCAACATTTAAGAAACAGTTGGACAGGTACATGGATAGGACAGGTTCGGAGGGATATGGATCAAACGTGGGCAGATGGGACTAGTGCAGATGGTACATGGTGGGCCGAAGGGCCTGTTTCCACACTGTATCACCCTATGACCATCTTTCCCTCTCAAACCCATACTCCTGCCTTCTCCCCATTACCTCTGACACCCCATATAAATCAAGAATCTATCAATCTCCTCCTGAAAAATGTCCATTGACTTGACCTCCACAGCTGTCTGTGGCAATGAATTCCACAGTTCACCACCCTCTGACTTAAGAAATTCCTGCTCATCTCCTTCCTAAAGGAATGTCTTTTAATTCTGAGGCTGTGGCCACTGGTCCTAGACTCTCCCACTAGTGGAAACATCCTCTCCAAATCCACTCCATCCAGGTTTTTACCAGGCTGGGACAGACGGCAACAGCTTCTCACTGTGTCCCAAAGCTTGTGTCCTGTCCTGCATCACCCAAGGCAGCAGAGACGTTATAGGAGAGGGCAAGCACCGTAACAAAGTAGCTCACGATGGTTTGGGTAACATTCAGGAATGTCTATGCATGGCACATCATGAATATTACTGAAGAACGGTCTTGACCCGAACTATAATCTATACCTTTTCTCCAGAGATGCTGCCTGACTCACTGAGTTACTCCAGCACTCTGTGACATGTCACCTATCCATATTCTCCACAGATGCTGCCTGACTCACTGAGTTACTCCAGCATTCTGTGAAATGTCGCCTATTCATATTCTCCGCAGATGCTGCCTGACCCACTGAGTTAATCCAGCACTTTGTGACTATTTTCCCTTCACCCATCTGCCCAAGCCCACTCTCACCCCTCCTTTCCTATCTTCCTTTCCACCCATAAACCTCTCTCTGCCTTTACATTTCACTCCTCTTTCAAATCTGCTCTACTTATCTACATGCATTTTTCTTCTTCACTTTTTAGTCATAGAATGATGCAGTGTGGAAACAGGCCCTTCAGCCCAACTTGCCCACACGGACCGACATGTCCCATCTAAACTAGTCCCACTCACACGCGTTTGGCCCATATCCATCTAAATCTGTCCTATCTGTGTACGTGTCCAAATGTCTCTTAAACATTAGGATAGTCCCAGCCTTAACTACCTCCTCTGGCAGCTTGTTACATACACCCAGCACCCTTTGTGTGAAAAAGCTACCTCAGATTCCTGTTAATTTCTGAAATATTGGTCATAAATTTGGTGCAAAAATGCTCCAAAACAAGGCTCAGAATGCATCAGAGAGCATCTAAAACCCCTGAGCTTCCTGGGCCCTTAAGCGGGCCCTGGACCCCGGCATAGAGGGACTTCACGCTTCGTGCTCGTGATGTGTGCAGCGCACACATTATTTCACATTACGTTTTTGTAATCCTGTCATGCCACCCCCCTTTTTGAAAAGCATTGTACGGGCCTGCTACAAGCAGGAATAGTTCCTTTCTGTCCTAGATCTCCTCCATTGTCAGAGTGTGGCAAAACGCTAATTGGAGGAACAGCACCTCATATTTCGCTTGGGCAGCTTACAGCCCAGTGGTATGAATATTAATTTCTCCAACTTCAGGTAGCCCTTGCATTCCTTCTCTCTCTATCCTTCCCCCACTAAAGTCGCACTAGCTTCTCATTTCCACCCAACAAACAGCTAACAATGGCCTGTCTCGTTTATCATCGTTACTTTTTTGCATATCTTTCATTCATTGTTCTTTACCTCTCTACATCGTCTATATCAAGGATCCTATAGCGGAGCAAGATAGACCACTCCTTCTAAATGCAACGGGCTGACGTGTAGTACGCAACAGAGCGGAACGTGGGCTTTTTTTCCATCCATTTCAGTAACCCGACCCAACTCTCAGTGTAATCAACGTTGCATGGGAACAGTTTGTGTTAATAAATTATAATTCTGAAAATGAGGAGAAGATTTAAATCAAATAACTTTTATTTTTACAAGGATATTTCCGTAACCGGCTTCCGTCTCCGCACTAGTTATCTTTGCTCCGCTATGGGATCTTTGGTGCGGAGACGGAAGCCGGTTACGGAAATGGGGCTGAAAATTACCCCTGCATCTGCCCATGACCGTACTACGTCTTTATCGTCGAGTGATCTATCTTGCTCGCTATAGGATCTTTGGTCTATAATCCCTAACCAGTCTGATTGACGATCTCGACCCAAAACATTACCCACTCCTTCTCTCCAGAGATGCTGCCTGTCCCGCTGAGTTACTCCAGCTTTTTGTGTCTTTCTGAATATTTAAGAATTTGTGTTTACATTGAAACAGTGACGGCACTTCCAAGAAAACAACCAGCTACAAGTACTATTGGTTATACATGGTCCCATTTTAGTTACTAGAGAGTATTCTGAGTGATAGGATATACAGGCATTGAGGCAGATTTTAGTCAGCATGGGTTTGCACGTTGGAGGTTGTGTCTTATAAATCCCATTGAATTTTTTTAAGACATGACCAAAAATGTTGATGAGGGCAGAGCTGTAATTGTTGTATACATGGACTTCACCAAAGCATTCGGCAAGGTTCCGCATGGTAGGCTGCTCTGGAAGGTTAGATCGCAAGGCTGCAAGGAGAGATAGCTGAATGGATAGAAAGTTGGCTTCATGGAAGGAAGTAGGTGGAAGATTGCTTCTCAGACTGGAGGCCTCATCCACTAGTTTGCTCAGCCACCAAGCATGACACCTGGAGGCTGCAGCGCATTGTTCGATCAGCTGAGAAGGTTGTTGACTGCAACCTTCCCCCCTATTGGCGAACTGTACACTGCAAGGGCCAGGAAGCGAGCGGGTAAGATCATCTCTGACCCCTCCCACCCTGGCCACAAACTCTTTGAATCACTTCCCTCTGGAAGGCGATTCCGGACTGTCAAAGCTGCCACAGCCCGACATAAAAACAGTTTTTATCCACAAGTAGTAGCTCTACTCAATAACCAAAAATCTGTAGCCTCCTTTTGCTCTGGTACTTTATTTAATTCACATGTTTAAATTAGGTTTTATTATTAATTGTCTACTGCATGTCGTGTTGTTACTCGCGAGCAAAGCACCAAGGCAAATCCTTGTATGTACACATACTTGGCTAATAAAATTAATTCAATTCAATTCCTTTCTACTCGTCACTTTAATTACATGTTTCACGTATCTTGTGTTTTAAGACCGTTGGCGGATCAATTTTCCTCCTGGGATATATACATTTCTATCATATCGTATTATGTACGGGCGGATAAGAGTTGGTCTTGGCATTACGTTCAGCACAGACATTGTGGGCTGAAGGGCCTGTTCTTGTGCTGTACTGTTCTATTTGCTGTATAATCATTAAATGTTATCGACGATATTTTGCAGGATATTGAATCCTTGATGTCAGAAGGAAACAAATCAAGAACCGTTGCAGCCACCAACATGAATGAAGAAAGTAGCCGTTCTCATGCCGTCTTCAACATCATCTTAACTCAGACCCTGTACGATCCACAAAGTAGTGTAAGTTTGTACCATTTCCTATCAGTCGTGGAATGGCGTAGAATGGTATGACTGCTTGAATACAGTCATCTCGGCCACTCCCTCTTCTCCCGTCTCCCTTCACGCAAGAGGTACAGAAGTGTGAAAACGCACACCTCCAGATTCAGGGACAGTTTGTTCCCAGCTGTTGTCAGGCAACTCTCACCAACTAGAGTGCAGTCCTGACCTCCCATCTACTTCAACTACCTCATTGGAGACCCACAAACTATCTTTAAACAGACTTAACCTTACACTTAATGTTATACTCCTTATCCTTTATCTGTACACAACAAGAGGAGTTGAGTATAGGAGCAAAGAGGTCCTTCTGCAGTTGTACAGGGCCCTTGTGAGACCATTACCTGGAGTATTGTGTGCAGTTTTGGTCTCCAAATTTGAGGAAGGACATTCTTACTATTGAGTGAGTGCAGCGCAGGTTTACAAGGTTAATTTCCGGCATGGCGGGACTGACATATGCTGAGAGAATGGAGCGGCTGGGCTTGTATACTCTAGAGTTTAGAAGGATGAGAGGGGATCTTATTGAAACATATAAGATTGTAAAGGGTTTGGACATGCTAGAGGCAGGAAACATGTTCCCGATGTTGGGGGAGTCCAGAACCAGGGGACACAGTTTAAGAAAAAGGGGTAAGCCATTTAGAATAGAGACGAGGAAACACTTTTTCTCACAGAGAGTTGTGAGTCTGTGGAATTCTCTGCCTCAGAGGCGGTGGAGGTCGGTTCTCTGGATGCTTTCAAGAGAGAGCTAGATAGGGCTCTTAAAAATAGTGGAGTCAGGGGAAATGGGGAGAAGGCAGGAACGGGGTACTGATTAGGGATGATCAGCCATGATCATGACATTGAATGGAGGTGCTGGCTCGAAGGGCCGAATGGCCTACTCCTGCACCTATTGTCTATTGTCTATTGACCTCTATGCTCCTATAGTCAACTCCTTGTTATGAAGGCCAACATGCCATAAAAACTCCGTACAGACAGCACTCGTGGTCAGGACCAGACTGTGGGTCTGTGGCGATGTAAGGCAGCAGCTCTACTGCTGCACCACTGTAGCCGCCCTGTTAATTATTTCCCCATCGCATCTGTTGCAGGTTTAATGCAGACTGTTTGTCTTTCCTTTTCAGACTTCTGGTGAGAAAGTGAGCAAGCTGAGCCTGGTGGATCTGGCTGGGAGCGAGAGAGTGTCAAAGACAGGAGCTGCAGGAGAACGGCTGAAGGAGGGCAGTAATATCAACAAGTGAGGTTTATCGATTAACTATCTAACTTGAGTACAAATAAAGGCTAAATTTCCACTGAAAACTGTGCGATTCCCAGTAAATGGCGTGTGCACTCAAAAACAGTCAGCATGTACATTTTCAAACCGATGCTTAGTTTAGAGATACAGCACGGACACCGTCCCTTCAGCCCACCGAGTCCGCGCCGACCAGCGATCACCTCGTACACTAGTTTTATCCTACACACACTAGGGGCAATTTTACTGAGGCCAATTATCCTGCAAACCTGCACGTCTTTGGAATGTGGGAGGAAACCAGAGCACCCGGAGTAAACCCACACAGGACACGGGGAGAACATGCAAACTCCGTACAGACAGTACCTGTATTCTGGATTAAACCCAGGTCTCTGGCGCTTTGAGGCGGCAACTCCCCCGCCGGACCACTGTGCCACCCCCACACCACAGTGTAAACTCCATACACTCAGCACCCAAGATCAGTTCATATGTCAAAGGAGCTGAATTAGGCCATTTGGCCCCTCAAGTCGACTCCACTATTCATTCATAGCTGATCTATCTTTCCCTCCCAAGCACAGTCCCTTGACTTCTCCCCGTAACCTTTGACACCCTGATTCGAACGCAGGTTTAGAGATACTGTGTGGAATCAGGTCCACCGAGTCCGCACGAACCATGACCCCCCCCACATTAACACTATCCTACACACACTGGGCACAGTTTACATTTATATCAAGCCAATTAACCTGCACGACTTTGGAGTGTGGGAGGAAACCGAAGATCACGGAGAAAACCCACGCAGGTCACGGGGGGAACGTACAATCTCTGTACAGACAGCACCCGTTGTTGGGATCGAACCCAGGTTCTAGGTACTGTAAGCGCTCTCAGGCAGTAACTCTACTGCTGCGCTACCTTGCTGGGTCTCGGGCACTGTGAGGCAGCAACTCGACCACTGCGCCACTGTGCCGCCCTCCATAGAAAACAAAAATTCAATTCAGCGAGCATCTGGCAATGTGGATATTTTTTAATTGTCTCGGCTGATGGCAGATTCGTAGTGTCAGAGGCCTACGAATTCCAGCTCGCTGCAGAATGTGACCGTGTAATCTTGGCTGACATTTGAACACAGTCCTGACTGAGGGCTATTTACAGCACTGCCGCCTTTGGGGTCAAACATTATGTCGAGCTCCGACTGGTTGTACAAGTGGATATAACTAATCCTTTTGATACATTGCAAAGAAAAGCAGGAAATTCACCTATTATTTTGCTGATTATTTCCTCCTCGGCCAAACAGATTAGTCGGGCATGCATTCATTACTCTTTAATGGGGCTCTTCCTTGTGTAAACTGCCTGTCATGTTTCTCCCAAAAGCTATTCATTAGTTGCAAAGCTCGTCCCTGCTTAATTTCTTCGGAGGATAGAGACCCATAATCAGCGTGGATTCTTATTAGAGTCATTGATTCACACAGCACGGAAATAGATCCTTCGAATCAACTTGCCATGCTGATCAAAATACCCTCTCTAAGCTAGTCCCATTTGCCCATGTTTGGCCCATATTCCCCTGCAGCCATTCAGCTATTAAACACTACAACTCGAATAAGCTCCGAACTACATAGACTATTATTGTTATTATTGCACTATTATTGTTTGTTTTTTTGTGTGTGCATGAGTGTGTATATACATATCTGTATATGTTGGAGTAATACTGGAGTAACTCAGCGGGTGAGGCAGCATCCATGGAGAGAAGGAATGGGCGACGTTTCGGGTCGAAACCCTTCTTCAGACAGAATTCTTCGTCAGAGTCTTCGGGTCTCGACCCGAAACGTCGCCCATTCCTTCTCTCCATAGATGCTGCCTCACCCGCTGAGTTACTCCAGCATTTTGTGTCTACCTTCGATTTAAACCAGCATCTGTACTTCTTTCTTACACATATCTATTTGTGTGTGTGTGTGTGTGTGTGAGTACGTGTGTGTGTGTATATGCGGGGTCGAAGAGCTCCTGGAGCGGGGCCTGACATCACCGCCCCGCACGGCTTGGAATGGCTGTGGGACTCTGCGAGCGCACGCCGGGGGCTCTAACATCAAGAACCCGGTGTGCGACCTTGCATCACCCGGCGTGGCTTTAATGGCCGCGGGTCGCCATCGCCAGCCGGGGGCTTTGACTTTGACTGTCGGGGGGGGGGGGGGGGGGAGTGTGCAGTGGTGAGTAAGTTTTTTTGGCCTTCCATCACAGCAATGTGTGTGTTTATGTAAATTATGTGTGTCTTGGGTGTTTGTAATGTATGGCTGCAGAAACGGCATTTCGTTTGGACCTCAAGGGGTCCAAATGACAAATAAATTGAATCTTGAATCTTGATCTTGAACTTTTTTTTTCTCGTATATTATATTATTTACAGTGTATTATGTTTACATATTCTATCGTGCTGCAGCAAGTAAGAATTTCATTGTTCTATCTGGGACACATGACAATAAAACACTCTTCTCTTGACTAAACCTTTCCTATCCATGAACTGGTACAAATGTCTTTTAAATGTTGTTGTAATACCTGCCTTAACTACCTCCTCTGGCAGCTTGTTCCATATATCAACTCACCTGTAACAAAAAAGTGTATTTTAAATGCTGATATAGTACCTGCTTCAACAGCCTCCTTTAGTTTAGAGATACAGTGTGGAAACGGGCCTTTTGGCCCACCCAGTCTGCACCTCGTACACTTGTTCTATTCTACACTCCAGGGACAATTTACAGAAACCAATTAACCTACAAACCTCCACGTCTTTGGAATGTGGGAGGAAACCGGAGCACCCGGAGAAAACCCACGTGGTTGCAGTGAGAACCTACAAACTCCATACAGACTGTACCCATGATCAGGATCGAATCGGGATCTCTGACCCGCTCCAAGGCAGCGACTCTACCGCTGCACCACAACTCTGGCAGCTCATTCTATATACCCAGCACCCTCTGTGAAAAAGTTGCCATTCCGCCTCCTATTAAACCTTTCCCCTCTCACCTTAAACCTATGTCCTCTGGTTCTCGATTTCTCTATCCTGAAGAACGATTCTGTGTATTACTTGTTCTGAGGAGTTCAGTTCAAATTAATACATTCACGATTCAACAATCAAGTGGGCAGTTTGGTTCCATGGTAAAATGTTTGTTTTGTTTGATTTAACTTTGTTTAGTTTACAAATACAGTGTGAAAATAGACCCTTCGGCCCACCGAATGAGCGCCGACCAGTGATCACCCGTTCACACAGTTCTATCCTACTCACTGGGGGCAATTTACAGAAGCTAATTAACCTACAAACGTGCACGTCTTTGGTATGTGGGAGGAAACCGGAGCACCCGTGGAAAACCCACCCCGGTCACGGGGTGAATGTACAAACTCGGTACAGACAGCACCTGTAGTCAGGATTGAACCTGGGTCTCTGGCAGCTACTCTACCGCTGCGCCACCGTGCCGCCCACACAGTACTTGAAGCAGATGAGAGACCATTTTCATTTATCTTGAATTATATTCATCCAAAGATCTTCCTTCCTGTGGCGTGCACAGCCTAACCTTGTTGGACAACTTGTTCTATTTGATGGTACACAAAATTGCTGGAGAAACTCAGCGGGTGCAGCAGCATCTATGGAGCGAAGAAAATAGGCGACGTTTCGGGCCGAAACCCTTCACTATTTTCTTCGCTCCATAGATGCTGTTGCACCCGCTGAGTTTCTCCAGCAATTTTGTGTACCTTCAACCTTCCAACATCTGCAGTTCCTTCTTGAACACTTGTTCTATTTGATCTTCCGTTTGTGCACGTCAAGTTGATTGCATTAGTCGAAACAGGGTGGACCACGTGAAGGTTGCAATCTTCCACCCCTTCATCCAAAGATGATCATATTGAATGGCGGTGCAGGCTCGAAGAGCTGAATGGCCTACTCCTGCACCTATTTTCTAAGTTTCTATGTATCTCTAAACTAAACTAAACTAAGTTATTTGCCTCATTTCATACACGAGATCTATTACTCTTGAGTTTTATAATTTCCCAAGTTAGAAAAATATGTAATTGTCAAATTTTATCCACGTTAATTTTGTCAATGTCTCATTTATTTGAATTTTTTTGTGCTTTTTTCTCAGATCCCTTACAACTCTCGGGTTGGTCATTTCCGCTTTAGCTGACCAAGTGGGAGCAAAGGGCAAAAACAAGTTTGTGCCTTACAGAGACTCAGTCCTCACCTGGCTTCTCAAGGTACTGAAGAAACAATGGACTGCAGGAATGCCTGGTTTATACCAAAGATAGACTCAAAGTGTTGGAGTAACTGTGCAGGCAGGCACTGCGGATGCTAGTTGAAACCGAAGATAGACACAAAAAGGTGGAGTAACCCAGCGGGACAAGCAGCATTTGTGGGGAGAAGGAATGGGTGATGGTTCGAGTCGAGAAGCTCTCGGTACCCTTATCCCTAACCAGACTGAATAAGGGTCTTGCATCACCCGTTCTTTCACTCCAGAGATGCTGCCTGTCCCGCTGAGTTATTCAGCTTTTTGTGTTGGAGTAACTCAGGGGGTCAGGCAGCATCTCTGGAGAAAATGGATGGGAGACGTTTCGGGTCGGAACCCCTCTTCAGACCGGAAACGTCACCCATCCTTTTTCTACAGTGATGCTGCCCGACCCGCTGAGTTACTCCAGCACTTTGTGTCTTTTTTTCTCACGGTACTGCTTTGAATAGGGAGAATCTATCACAGGAACTATGTACAATGGAAAATATAATTATATATTAAGCACCAATGCCAAAAGCCACCTTAATTACATGTTTGTATTGGATTAGGGTGGTGGGTTCTGGCTTGTTTTATTGTAGTATAAATAGTATTTTAAATAATTGAATACATTTTTTGATTAAAAAAACAAAAAACACAAAAGCCACCTTAATATTTAAAAAAAAACGATCTTGCTTTTGGGAAATCGGCTTGCACGCAGCTATATCTAATTACCCAACAAAGTTTTAGTTTTTGGTTTAGTTTATTATTGTCACGTGTACCAAGGTACAGTGAAAGTGGTGAAAGTACAGAGAGTGGTGAATCTCTGGAACGCTCTGCCACAGAGGGTAGTTGAGGCCAGTTCATTGGCTATATTTAAGAGGGAGTTAGATGTGGCCCTTGTGGCTAAGGGGATCAGGGGGTATGGAGAGAAGGCAGGTACGGGATACTGAGTTGGATGATCAGCCATGATCATATTGAATGGCGGTGCAGGCTCGAAGGGCCGAATGGCCTACTCCTGCACCTAAATTCTATGTTTCTATGTTTCTATGAAAAGCATTTGCTTGCATGCTGTCCAGTTGATGAATAGACTATGCATGATTACAATCGAGCCGACCACAGTGTAGAGATACAGGATATAGGGTATCATGTGTAGTGCAAGATAAGGTCCTATAAAGTCCTATTAAGGATAATTCGAAGGTCTCCAATGAGGTAAGTGGGTGGCCTGACTATGAAGACGTCATACTATAGTTTTCCGAACTGTTCAGTTTAGTTTATTGTCACATGTACCGAGGTACAGTGAAAAGCTTTTGTTGTGTGCTAGCTATCCAGTCAGCAGAAAGTCAATACATGATTACTATTGACCCATTTACAGTGTATAGATACATGATAAGGGAATAACGTTTAGTGCAAGGTAAAGCCAGCAAAGTTCAATCAAAGATAGTCCAAGGGTCACCAATGAGGTTGACAGTGGTTCAGGACTGACCTTGTGTTGTGGTCGGATGGCTCAGTTGCCTGATAACAGCTGGGAAGAAACTGTCCTTGAATCTGGAGGTGTGTGTTTTTACACTTTAACAATTGTACCTTTTGCCCGATGGGAGAGGGGAGAAAAGGGAGTGGCCAGGGTGCGACACGTCCTTCATTACTGGCAGCGGGACCTTGAGGAACACATATGGAGGTTGATCATAGAAAGATGTAAAAACGACAGGGATATTGGTGTGGGTAATTTTAACCACCAATATCGTTTGGGGCTCCTGACATGACAAGGGCTTCAATGATAATCCAAAAGTCTAGTATGGTGAGGCCTTACTGGAGCTTGCAATGGTAAATTAGCCTGGCCACGTGGTTGAAGTATATGGAGAGTAGTTGTGCAACAATTAGCATAATTCTGAGAGTTTTACGATATATCATGAGATCATAAGATCATGTGATAGTAGAATTAAGCCATTCGCCTCATCAAGTCTACTCTGCCATTCAATCATGGCTGATCTATCTCTCCCTCCTAACCCCATTCTCCTGCTTTCTGCCCATAATCTCTGACACGCGCACTAATCAAGAATTTGTCTATCCCTGCCTTAAATATAGCCAAAGACTTGGCTTCTCCAGGCTTCCTTGGCAAAGAATTCCACAGATTCACCACCCTCTGACTAAGGAAATTCCTCCTCATCTTTCTAAATGAAAATCCATTAATTCTGAGGTTATGGCCTCTAGTCCTAGAATCTTCCACTATATTTCGACACTTTACTGGTAAAATAGGGAATAATAATTGCAACAATATTTAGCAAAAACTGGAGAAAGTATATTGGGAGCAGCTGTTAGGAGATAATTCCCCATCTGGAGTGTTTTAAATGCTCTTGATCAGAGTTAGAGCCAGCATTTTTCTGGGAAGATGAAGGATAAGGATAGGAAGGTTTTGGAACCTTGGATGACCGAGATATTGTAAGTAAAAAAAATACAGCATATATACAGTGCAGACACAAAATGCTGGAGTAACTCAGCGGGACAGGCAGCATCTCTGGAGAGAAGGAATGGGTGACGTTTCGGGTCAAGACCCTTCTTCAGACCTAATTTAGGGTTTAAGAAACGGAAATCAGACAACACCCTCAAGGAATAGTTGAGTTTGATAGAGCTCTTAAAGATGGTGGAGTCAAGGGAATATGGTGAGAAGGCAGGTATGGGGTACTGATTGTGGATGATCAGCCATGATCACAGTAAATGGCTGATTTACTGCCTACTGGCTCCAAGGGCCGAATGGCCTACTCCTGCGCCTATTGTCTATTGTCTAAATTACAGGGCTAAAACGGATTATGAAATGTCCTTTGCAATTCAGGAAAATCTAAAAGTATTTTAAGAAATATTAGGAACAAGAGGTTAGCTTGGGAAATGGTGGATTCACCCAAGGACAACAGCAGGGATTTATGTGAGTAATTATGAAGTTCGCATTGGAATTATAGTCTAACGATTATTATTTTGGGTTGGAAAGAACCGCAGATGCTGGTTTATACCGAAGATAGACACAAAATGCTGGAGCAACCCAGCGGGACAGGCAGCATCTCTGGAGAAAAGGAATAGGTGACGTTTCGGTGCTTCATCAGACTGAGAGTCAGGGCAGAGGGAACCGAGAGGAATGAAAACATAGAACAATTTAGTGAAAGTTGCAAAAAGCCAACAACAATGAACAAGGAAAGTAGGAGCCCACAATGGTTGATTGTTGGCTGTGGAGAAAGTGATAACGAGTTATATAGACAGTGAAAGTAAGCAGGGATGACAGTGAAACCAGATGGCCAAATAGGGTAGGGGAGGGTTGTGGATAGACAGAGGGAATGCGAGGGTTATGTGAAGAGACAAATCAACATACTGCTGGGGTGTAAGCTGCCCAAGCGAAATATGAGGTGATGTTCCTCCAAGTGGCATTTGGCCTCACTCTGACAGTGGATTATTTAATTATTTGGTATTGGGTGTCTTGACAAACATTGATGGATGTGTATAGGGCCTGAGGCATCTATCACTGGCACTGATAGATCATGGGAGGAGATTGCTGGCATATAGAAAGAAGTCTTTGTATCCTGGAGCCACAGTCAAAGTGCCAGAAGATTGCAGAATGTTGTTCCTTTGTTCAAGAAGGGGAACAGGGACAGACCAGAAACTCATGGGCTTCTGAGTGGGAGGGGTATTATCAGAGAAAATTCTGAAGGGACAGTTTTTTGTCTGATTTGGGAAAACATGGACTTATTTATGAACATCAGCATGGTTTTGTGCAGCGGCAGTATGATGTCACAAATTTGATTTTGATTTGTTTTTTTAAGAATGGATGAAGATAATTAAGGAGGGTCATGAGGTCATAAGGAATAGGAGTAGAATCAGGCCATTCGGCCCATCAAGTCTACTACACAATTCAATCATGGCTGATCTATCTCTCCCTCCTAACCCCATTCTCCTGCCTTCTCCCCATAATCTCCCCGTTATCTAAATGGTGGCCGATTGGGAAAGGGGGAGATGCAGCGAGACCTGGGTGTCATGGTACACCAGTCATTGAAGGTAGGCATGCAGGTGCAGCAGGCAGTAAAGAAAGCGAATGGTATGTTAGCTTTCATTGCAAAAGGATTTGAGTATAGGAGCAGAGAGGTTCTACTGCAGTTGTACAGGGTCTTGGTGAGACCACACCTGGAGTATTGCGTACAGTTTTGGTCTCCAAATCTGAGGAAGGACATTATTGCCATAGAGGGAGTGCAGAGACGGTTCACCAGACTGATTCCTGGGATGTCAGGACTGTCTTATGAAGAAAGACTGGATAGACTTGGTTTATACTCTCTAGAATTTAGAAGATTGAGAGGGGATCTTATAGAAACTTACAAAATTCTTAAGGGGTTGGACAGGCTAGATGCAGGAAGATTGTTCCCGATGTTAGGGGAGTCCAGGACAAGGGGTCACAACTTAAGGATAAAGGGGGAAATCCTTTAAAACCGAGATGAGAAGAACGTTTTTCACACAGAGAGTGGTGAATCTCTGGAACTCTCTGCCACAGAGGGTAGTTGAGGCCAGTTCATTGGCTATATTTAAGAGGGAGTTAGATGTGGCCCTTGTGGCTAAGGGGATCAGGGGTTATGGAGAGAAGGCAGGTACGGGATACTGAGTTGGATGATCAGTCATGATCATATTGAATGGCGGTGCAGGCTCGAAGGGCCGAATGGCCTACTCCTGCACCTAATTTCTATGTTTCTATGTTTCTATAACCTCTGACACTTGTACTAATCAAGAATCCATCTATCTCTGCCTTAAAAATATCCACTGACTAGGCCTCCACAGCCTTCTGTGGCAGCATTCCGCAGATTCACCACTCTCTGACTAAAGAAATGTATCCTCCTTCCTAAAAGAACGTCCTTTAATTCTGAGGCTATGACCTCTAGTCCTAGACTCTCCCACTAGCGGAAACATTCTCTCCACATCCGCCCTATCCAAGCCTTTCACTATTCTGTCTGTTTCAATGAGGTCTCCCCTCATTCATCTAAACTCCAGCGAGTACAGGCCCAGTGCCTACAAACGCTCATCATAAGTGTTAACCTACCCATTCCTGGGATTATTCTCTTAAACCTCCTCTGCACCCACTCGTTAGGCAGCACATCCTTCCTCAGATATGGTGCCCAAAATTGCTCACAATATTCCAAATGCAGCGTCCAGTAGAGTGGTGGATGATGTCTACATGATCTTCAGTAAAGCTTTTGTCAAGGTCCAGAACGTGCAGTCACATAGTGAGTTGGTAAATCAGATCCAACACTGATTTGGTCGTCCAAGATGGAGGGAAGTGGAGAGAGGTGTCTTTCTGATTGGAAGTCTGTGACCAGTGGTGTTCTCCAAGGATCAGTGAGGAGACCTTGGTTGTTTGCAATATACATGAATGAGTTAGATGATTACGTGTAGGTGGCCTGATTCGTATGTTTGCAGATGACAAGTTAGGCAGGCACATGGATAGGACAAGATGGAAAGGATATGGACCAAACGCTGGAAGGTGGGACTAATATAGCTGGGACATGTTGGCCAGTGTGGGCAAGTTAGGGTGAAGGGCCTGTTTGCACACTGTATCACTCTATGACTCTTAAGTTGGGCCGAAGGGCTTGTTTTCATGCTGTAAGACTCTATGACAGAAACATTGCTGGAGTTGTGGATAGTGAGGATATGCAACAGTTGGAAATTTGGGCAGAGAACTGATAAATATTGTGCAGATGCTAGTTTATACTGTAGATAGACACAAAGTGCTGGAGTAACTCAACGGGTCAGGCAGCATCTCTGGAGGAAAAGGATAGGTGACGTTTTGGGTTGAGAATCTTCATCAGATTGAGAGTAGGGGGGAGGGAACTGGAGGTAGGAGAAGGCCAGAACAAATCAGGGCTGGCCACAGATGACCAAGGAAGGGTGGAGCCCACAATGGTCCATTGTTGGCTGGGGAAGAGGTGATAACGAAGGGATCCAAGGATGCGAGCTGTGGAACCAGTAGGACGACGAATGTTGTGTAATCCTGACAAGTGAGGTATTGCATTTTGGGAGGATGGTATACAATCGGTAAATGGCAGTATCTTTAGGAGCACTGATGTACAGACAGATCTTTGGGTTCCAGTCCAAACCTCCCTGTAAGTAGCAGCACCAGTGGATACAGTGATAATGAAGACGCAGGACATACATGCCATATCAGTCGGGGTGGTGAGTATAAAAGTTGTCAAGTCGTGTTGCAACTATATAAAATGTTGCTTTGGCCATATTTGGACTGTTGTATACAGAACTGTAATGGAGGAAGGATGCAGCATCTTTGGAGAGGGTGCAGCAGAGATTTATCAGAATGCTGAGTGGATGAGAGGGTATTAGCCACATGGAGAGAGGTTGGACAAACATGGATTGGTTTCTCTGGAACGTCAGAGGTTGAGGGGAGACCTGATGGAAGTATATATAATCATGAGAGGCATCGATAGGATAGACAGTCAGAACCTTTTTCCCAGGGCGGAAATGACAAATACCACAGGATATAGATTTAAGGGCCTGTCCCACTTGGCAATTTTTTTGGCGACTGTCGGCATAATTGACTGACATATCAGGTCACCGAAAAAGTCGCGGCGTGCCACGGCGTGCCACGGCGGTGACGACGCATTGACTCGCGGTGTCCCCTCAAGTGTCGCCACATTTTTTTTGTCGCCGCTGGATTTTGAAATGTTCAAAATCCTCCGGCGACCCTGACACATCAATCAATGACACCAGCAGTCGCCGAAAAAAATCGGCAAGTGGGACAAGCCCTTAAAGGTAAGAACGACAAAGTTTAAAGGAGATGTGCAAGGCCAGTTTTTTGTACACACAGAGTTTGGTCGGTTCCTGGAATGCCCTTCCAAGGAAGGTGGTAGAAGCAGACACGAGGCATTTAGACAGACACATGGACAGGCAGGGAATAGAGCAGTACGGTTCGTGTGTGGGTGGATAGGACATATAGATTAGTATAATGGTCAGTGCAGACATTGTGGGCTGAAGGGCCTGTTCCTGTGGTGCACTATTTTATTTAAGATTAGATGATTAAGCAGACATGATTTTAAGAAATCAAATCACCTTTGAACAAACGTTCATCATTTAGAACTAGTTAACGAAAGTCTGATGTTCTCTTTCAGGAGCCATTTGTATGGCCATTATGTTTAAAGTTTAGTTTATTGTCACGTGTACCGAGGTACAGTGAAAAGCTTTTGTTGCATGCTCACTAGTCAGCGGAAAGGCAATACATAATTACACTCAAGCAACCCACAGTTGAAGTACTTAATGTCAACTGGAGGGAACAGTGCAACAGATTATGACTCATTTTAGTTTAGTGTAATCATTGCATTTTTTTTGTGTATTTGGGCATTTTGTGTGCTTTTCTTTAATATAATGAGCTTGGTCGCATTTCCATTTCTGAGTCAGAGGGTGTTGTCTGAAACCATATTCCAAGACTTCAATATTTAGTCCTCCTGTAGATTTCACTGCAGTCCTGAAGCTCTGCTCAATGGTTGCCCTTCAAACTGGGAGGTTTCTTTCCTCCACTTTAAAACAATTCTTGGTTCAACCTGGAGTAGACCTGAGAGTGCTTCTTTGAATTAACATCAGAATTGTAGTGTTGCACCTGGAAGATCTTGTGTAACATGACTGATTATGTTGTAGCAAGTGCCATTTCAGATCAGCTGTTTAAGAAAGAACTGCAGATGCTGGAAAAATCGAAGGTAGACAAAAATGCTGGAGAAACTCAGCGGGTGAGGCAGCATCTATGGAGAAAAGGAATAGGCGACGTTTTGGGTCGAGACCCTTCTTCAGCCTGATGTCGGGGGGAGGGGGAGGGAAGGAAAAAGAAAGGAAGAGGCAGAGACAGTGGGCTTGTGGGAGGGGGAGGGGAAGGAGGGAGAAGCAGGGACTACCTGAAATTGGAGAAGTCAATGTTCATACTGCTGGGGTGTAAACTACCCAAGCAAAATATAAGGTGCTGCTCCTCCAATTTGCGCTGGGCCTCACTCTGACAATGGAGGAGGCCCAGGACAGAAAAGTCGGATTTGGAATGGGAGGGGGAGTTGAAGTGCTGAGCCACCGGGTGATCAGGTTGGTTATTGCGAAGTGAGCGGAGGTGTTGGGCGAAGCGATCGCCAAGCCTGTGATTGGTCTCACCAGCTCATCATTTGTAAAGATGGACACAAAAATCTGAAGTAACTCAGCAGATCAGACAGTGTCTCTGGAGATATGGAATAGGTGGCGTTTTGGGTCGAGACCCTTCTTCAGTAGGAGTCAGGGGAGAGGGAAACAAGAGATATAGAGAGTGGTATAGATAGATATGGAACAAATGAATGAAAGATAGCCAAAAAAGTAACGATGATTAAGGGAACAGGCAATTGTCAGCTGTGGGCTGGGTGAAAACGAGTTACAGACAATGAGACTCAACAAGACGACTTTGAAGCTGGTGCGACTTGGATGTGGGAGGGACGGAGAGAGAGGGAAGACAAGGGTTACTTGTAGTTAGTGAAATCAATATTCATACAGCTAGGTTGTAATCTGCCCTAGTTGGGAAATCTCACTGAGACTAAATGACACTGCAAGATTTTCTCTTTGTGAATTTAGCTGGGTGAAACAAAAACGGTGTTGGAAGCTTGGACAGCTTACAACCCAACAGTATGATAACCAAGTTCTCCAATTTCAAGTGACCCTTGCTTTCCCTCTCTCTCCGTCCCTCCCCCATCCTAGTCCTCCGACTAGTTCCCACTGACATCCTGATTAAATATTGCTGATTATATGCAAAGTTGTCACCTTCCCCTCAGCTAACAATGAGTCATTCCTCATTTCCTTATCATTGTCTGCTTTAATAACCATATAACAATTACAGCACGGAAACAGGCCATCTCGGCCCTACAAGTCCATGCCGAACAACTTTTTTTCCCCCTTAGTCCCACCTGCCTGCACTCATACCATAACCCTCCATTCCCTTCTCATCCATATGCCTATCCAATTTATTTTTAAATGATACCAATGAACCTGCCTCCACCACTCCCACTGGAAGCTCATTCCACACCGCTACCACTCTCTGAGTAAAGAAATTCCCCCTCATATTACCCCTAAACTTCTGTCCCTTAATCTATCGTTTTCACAGCTACCCTTCCATATCTCTCGACCCCCCTTAATAGACAATAGACAGTAGGTGCAGGACTAGGCCATTCAGCCCTTCGAGCCAGCACCGCCATTCAATGTGATCATGGCTGATCATCCCCAATCAGTACCCCATTCCTGCCTTCTCCCCATATCCCCTGACTCTGCTATCTTTAAGAGCTACATCTAGCTCTTTCGTGAAAGTATCCATAGAACTGGCCTCCACCATCCTCTGATGCAGAGAATTCCACAGACTCACAACTCTGTGTGAAAAAGACTCTCCCCTGACTCTCAGTCTGAAGAAGGGTCTTGACATGAAACGTCATCCATTCCTTCTCTACAGAGATGCTGCCTGTCCTGCTGAGTTACTCCAGCATTGTGTATCGATCTTAGTTGGATCTTGTTAAGCTGCTTTAAACATTTTGGAGCATGTTTTACATGACTCTCCATTGCCTTATCCCCCTTTTTGACAAATTTAAAATAAAACTCCAGACTGATATATCTTTCTGCCAAAAACGTAATTTTATCTCTCCTAATCTATAATGCTAAGCACTTGAATCAAAAAATAATTAAACATGCCAAATGTTAATTGGATAGTTCTGTGAACATTTAAGAGTTGGTTAACGATGTTACCTATGTTTCCAGCACGTGCTTTTACTTTTTAGTTTAGGGAAACAGGCCCTTCGACCCACGGAGTCCGCTCCGACCAGCGATCCCTGCACACTAAAAGTCTCCTACACACTAGGGACAATTTTAACCAAAGCCAATTAACCTGCAAACCTGTATGTCTTTGGAGACTCATCTATTTTCTTTTGTCGGGATCTTGCAGGTAACCTGCTGGCTGTTTAACTCAGTCTGTGCTGCATAATGTTGCATTTCAATGTAATCCATTATTTTATGAGTTTGATAGCTTCATAAAATAGGATAGTCATAGAATCAAACAGCACTGAAGCAGATCCTTTGACCCAATTCATCCTTGTTGACCACGATGCCCCATCTATGCTAGTTCAATTTGCCCACATTTGGCAGGTGTCAGGTGATATGGCTAGAAGGCAGAAGAATGGGGTTAGGAGGGAGAGATAGATCAGCCATGATTGAATGGCGTAGACTTAATGGGCTGAATGGCCTAATTGTGCTCCTATCACTTATGACCTTATGACATGGCCTGATGACCTTAAACCTTTCAAAGGTTCATGTGATAGGAGCAGAATTTGGCCATTGGACTCATCGAGTCTACTCCACCATTCAATCATGGCTGAACTACCTTTCCCTCTTAACTCCATTCTCCTGCCTTCTCCCCATAACCCCGACACCCATACTAATCAAGAATCTATCTAACTCTGCCTTAAAAATACCCATTGACTTGGCCTCACCATGTTCTGTGGTAATGAATTGCTCAGATTCACCACCTCCTGACTAAAGAAATTCCTCCTCATCTCCATTCTAAAGGAACATCCTTACATTCTGAGGCTATGACCTCTGGTCCTAGACTCTCCCACGGGTAGAAACATCCTCTCCACATCCACTCCATCCAGGCCTTCCCTATCTACGTATGTACCTGTCCAAATATCTTCTGAATGTTATTATAATACCAGTCTCAATTACTTCCTCTGACTCCATTATTTCTCTGGCATAGGCAGATGAAGCATTATATGGATCTTCGTTTTTAAATTAATAAAATATTTGAAGAGGTCAAGTATCTGTTTTTTATTCAAAGTCAAATTTATTCGTCACATCCACCAGCAGTGAAATGAATTTGCCAGCAGCGATACAATTAAAAAGAACACAATACACAATAGAATTTAACACAAACATCCACCACAGCATTCTTCACTGTGGTGGAAGGCAACAAATTTCAGCCAGTCGTCCTCCTTTGTTCATCCGTGGTCGGGGCCATAAACCCTCCGTAGTCAATGCTATGGATGGCCCGATGTACAAGCCCTCTCATTGGGATGATCGAATCTCCGACGTTGGAACGGTCAAACACACTCCGCGGCTTGGAGTGCCCGAATCAGCCACTTTCTTACTGGAGACCGCGGCTTCAGGATGTTATAGGCCGCAGGCCGGTGGTCGGAGCTCTTCTCCGGCGATCCCCAGCAAGGGATCCCAGACTCCGGATGGTAAGCCCACGCCACGCCCGCGGCTAGAAGCTCCACAGACCACGGCCCCAAGATGCCAAAGTCACCAGGCCAGCGATCGGAGCACTCCTCTCTGGCGACCCCCAGCAAGGGTTCACCCGCTCCGCGATTGAAAAGTCCACGCTGCTTATGATTAGCACAATAATATGAGGCATAAGATAGATTTTTTTGAAGACATTTTTTTTTCTGATATCAAAAAGGAATTAGTGGCATTTCGGGTCAAGACACTTCTTCAGACTGAGAGTCAGGGAAAGGGAACCGATATTTCCTTTCTCCAGAGATGCTGCCCGTCCCGCTGAGTTACTCTAGCTATTTGTGTTTATCTGCGGTTTAAACCAGCATCTGCAGTTGTGCATCATCTACAGGCTTTTAGATGTATCCTGTTCCAAAATTCAAAGAACTGATTATATGAATGATGGTAAATATTTATATTTGTGACTTCAGGACAACTTGGGAGGAAACAGTAAAACGGCCATGATAGCCACAATTAGCCCAGCCGGCGACAATTATGAGGAAACTCTGTCCACGCTGAGATACGCAGACCGTGCCAAGCGCATCGTGAACCATGCTGTAGTGAATGAAGATCCCAACGCCAAAATTATCCGAGAGCTCCGCGAGGAAGTGGACAAACTGAGGGAGCAATTAAATCAGGCTGAGGTAAGAGGGTGAATGGAAATGAGCAACATTTGAGAGAAATACAGACAATAGACTATAGATGCAGGAGTAGGCAACTCGGCCCTTTAAACCAGCACCGCCATTCACTGTGATCATGGCTGATCATCGATAATCAGCACCCCATTCCTGCCTTCTCCCCATATCCCTTGATTCCGCTATCTTTAAGAGCTCTATCTAACTCTCTCTTGAAAGCATCCAGAGAATCGGCCTCCACTGCCTTCTGAGGCAGAGAATTCCACAGATTTACAAATCTGGGTGAATTTTTTTTCCTCATCTCCGTTCTAAATGGCCTACCCCTTATTCTTAAACTGTGGCCTCTGGTTCTGGACTCCCCCAAGATCAGGAACATGTTTCCTGCCTCTAGTGTGTCTAATTCCTTAATAAACTTATATTTCAATAAGATTGCCTCTCATCCTTCTAAATTCCAGCGTATACAAGTCCAGCCGCTCCATTCTTTCAACAAATGACGGTCCCGCCATCCCGGGAATTAACCTGGTGATTCCACAGATTCACAACTCTCTGGGTATGTTCATGACATAGAACAGTACAGCACAAAAACAGGCCCAAGCATAGAAGATGCATTAGTTTAGTATAGTTTCATATAATTTAGCTTAGATATACAGTGCGGAAACAGGCCCTTTGGCCCATCGAGTCCGTGTCGACCAGCGATCCCCGCTCACTAACACTATCTAACATACACTAAGGGACAATTTACATTTTATACCAAACCAATTTACCTATAAAACTCACATTTTATACCAAGCCAATAGACCTGTACGCCTTTGGAGTGTGGGATGGAGACCAAAGATCTCGGAGGAAACCGAAGATCTTGTAGAAAACCCATGCAGGTCACGTGGAGAACATACAGCCAAGTATCCGTGGTCAGGATCGAACCCAGCGCTGTCAGGCAGTAGCTCTACCACTACGTCACCGTGCCGCACTTAGTCATTCATTTATTGTCACGGTGTACAGCGAAAAGCTTTTGTTGCGTGCTAACCAGTCAGCGGAAAGACAATACATGATTACAGTCGAGCTGCCCACTGTGTACAGACACACTGATGTGTACACTGCATGAAATATGAAGCCAGAGGAAGGAATGTAGGTGGACAGATACATCATTATAGGAATGGGAAGGGCATTAAAATGGTTAGCAACCAAGTGATCCAGCAGGCCTTGGCAGACCGAGCGCAAGTGTTTGGCAAAATGGTCAGCAAGTGTATGCTTGGCCTTGGCGATGTAAAGAAGGCCACATCTAGAACACCCTTCCTTGAGCTGAATCTAAGGATGGCACGGTGGCGCAGTGGTAGAGTTGCTGCCTTTTACCGCGCTTGCAGCATCAGAGACCCGGGTTCGATCCTGGCTACCAGTGCTGTCTGCACGGAGTTTGTATGTTCTTCCTGTGACCGCCTGACTTGTCTCTGCCGCTGTGAGGCAGCAACTCTACCGATATGCCACCTTCTTCCAAATGGGCAACACTTAGGGAAATTAGAGAAATGAGATAACAACAGGGAAATGACAGACATAGACGGTGAAATAGAGAGATAGAGAACATGAATGGGAGAAATGCAAAAAAAGTAACAATGATAAATGGAACAGGACATTGCTAGTTGGGGCCTAGGTGAAAAGGAGTTACAGACAATGAGACGCAACAAGGTGGCTGTGAAGCTGCTACAATGACTGGGGTGGGGGTGGAACGGAGAGAAAGGGAACGCAAGGGTAACCAGAAGTTAGAGAACTCAATATTCATACCATTGGGTTGCAAGCTGACCAAGTGAAATATGAGATGCTGTTCCTCCAATTTGCATTTGGCCTCACTCTGACAATCTTCAGTTTAACCCAGCACCTGCAGTTCCCTCCTATTCAAGTGATAGGTGGATGCAGATAAGGGGTATTGATTGGAAGATGGTTGGACAAAGGTAAGAGATGAAAGTGCGATAAGGAGATAAGGATAGAAGAGGCCATATCGGGAGCACCCTTTCTTGAGCTGAAACTAAATCCCTTCTACTCAGGGGGACACTGCAGTGATTCCTGCAGCAGAGCAGGAGGCCATATATTTAGCTTAGTTTGAAGATACATTTCCATGGATTGTCACCTTGTCGTGGTGGAAAAGCTTGCGTGGACCTGAGATCCTGAGAGCGATGCTGTCCGGAGCTATGCTCCTGGTAGGGCCACCCATGGCGGTACGGTCAAGGAGGATGTCCCTGACAAAGAGCAATCCAACCAAGACCTCAACGGTGGAACAGGCGGAGGACGATGGCTGACCTTAGTGGAGCATCACAACGGCTGGGAAGGCGGATGAAGGCTGCAGCAGAAAAGGGTCTCCGGTCGTCTTGGACTCCATGCCACTGGATCCTGACCCAGATTTGTCAAGGACCGTGTGGTGGCTGCCTGTGCACCAGTCTCCCCACTTTAAACAAAGTCACACACTGGTGTCCTCCAACCCTGGAGACCGAGGGGGCCTAAGAAGAGATTCAGAGTGGAAACAGGTCCTTTATCCCACTGAGTCCACACCGACCATCAATCACCCTTACACACAATCACTCCTACACACTTGGGGCAATTGACAGAAGTCACTTAACCTACAAACCTGCACAGCTTTGGAATGTGGGAGGAAACCAGAGCAGCAGAGTTGTTGCCTTACAGGGCTAGAGACCCAGGTTGGATCACAAGGAAAACGTGCAAACTCCACACAGACAGCAGCTGAGGTCAGGATCGGACCCTGATCTCGGGTGCTGTGAGATAGCAGTTCAGTCAGGTGCACCACTCTCCTGTCAACCTGAAAGCCACTTTATTGCCTCTTCCCTGGTGAAGTTTCCTCTGTAATTTGAAGATCACAAAATTAATTTATCTGTAAAAAGTGTTATTAGTGTGCCCTGAAAGTTATTTAATCTTATTGTTTATGTATTGTAGTCATTGAAAGCACCAGAGCTCAAGGAGAAATTGGAAGAATCTGAAAAACTCATAAAAGACTTGACTGTGACTTGGGAGGAGAAACTGAGGAAAACCGAAGAAATTGCACAGGTTTGTTCATGGAGCTAAATATATTGGAGATAAATATATTGCCACGTTAGATAGCAATTTTAGATCCATGTGAATCAATTGTGCCCACTGCCAATGCTGCCACTACCTATGTCCATCATTTGTAAGTAAACACATTTCCTCTGACAAAAAATGACAAAACATAAAATGACATAAAATTTCTCCGTCTACTTTTTTGTGATTGGGGGGTAGGTGACAATTACCCCCCGCCAGCCCCCCCCCCCCCCCCCCCCCCCCCCCATGCCCCTCCCCCCCCCATCCCTGACACTTCCGCAGTTATTCTCTGATAAGGTGTTAAAAAATGACAAGAGGCTGGTCAATGACACAGAGACATCATATGATTTTGATTCATTTATTATTGATTCAATTTTAATTACACCTTGTCCGAGTTCTCTAGTCTTTGTTTTTATTAGATTGTTGACTTGTAGAATCATAGTCATAGTGTGAAAACAGACCCCTCGGCCCAACTTGCCTACACGGACCTACATGCCCCATCTGCACTAGTCTCACCTGCCTGTGGTTGGCTCATATCCCTTTAACCCTGTCCTATCCATGTACCTGTCTAATTAATAGCACCTGTGGTCAGGTTTGTTGTGCTGTAAGGCAGCAACTCTACCGCTGCGCTACTGTGCCGCCCTGAGCAGTGTATTGGAGCTGTTGGAGTGCAGCATAAGCTGTGGTAGTGAAGGCAATTATGTGCAAGCCTACACCAAATAACCAAACTAATTTGATACTGCCTGCTTTCTCTATCTGGTTAGGCAGTACTTAATGGGCCAGCTCCATATTCGCCTGCTCTGTCACACCCATCTTCCCATTGCCCATGTCCCTCTAAACATGTCCTATCCATGTTTAAGAAGGAACTGCAGATGCTTCAAAATTGAAGGTAGACAAAAATGCTTGAGAAACTCAGCGGGTGAGGCAGCATCTATGGAGCTAAGGAAATAGGCAAAGTTTTGGGTCTGAAGAAGGGTTTTGACCCGAAACGTTGCCTATTTCCTTCGCTCCATAGATGCTGAGTTTCTCCAGCCTTTTTGTCTATGTCCTATCCATGTACCTGTCTGATTGCTTCTTAAACGTAGTTTTTGTTAGAATTCCATAAACAATAATGCTGGGAGAATCACGCAAGAATTAGCTTCAATAAATCAGTAATTTCACATACCAATATCTGTATTGACATCTTGATTTTGTTATAGGTGACCTTAATTTTTTTTAATTTGAGGAAAATGGTAACAAATAATAGCTGTGTCCATTTCAAAGTGGGAAAAATGTGTCTCAGCTCAACTGAATGATTTGATGGCGACAATTTGATTCTATCTGACCAATTTTACAAACTCCTCCAGAAAATAAAATTGACTTTGATTTGTGTTTTCTTCAGCAACCAGATCTGTTCTCATGTTTTTAAAAAACCTCTGGGTCCAAGTAACAGAGGTTCACTTTGGAAGACCAAGCCAATAGAAACATAGAAACATAGAAATTAGGTGCAGGAGTAGGCCATTTGGCCCTTCGAGCCTGCACCGCCATTCAATATGATCATGGCTGATCATCCAACTCAGTATCCCGTACCTGCCTTCTCTCCATACCCCCTGATCCCCTTAGCCACCAGGGCCACATCTAACTCCCTCTTAAATATAGCCAATGAAGTGGCCTCAACTACCCTCTGTGGCAGAGAGTTCCAGAGATTCACCACTCTCTGCGTGAAAAATGTTCTTCTCATCTCGGTTTTAAAGGATTTCCCCTTTATCCTTAAGCTGTGACCCCTTGTCCTGGACTTCCCTAACATCGGGAACAATCTTCCTGCATCTAGCCTGTCCAACCCCTTAAGAATTTATTATCTCTTCGCAATTTAAAATGAGTCGATCTGTTTTGTAATTTTAGATCTTAAGTAATAGTAGCAGAATTAGGCCATTCGGCCCATCAAGTATACACCACCATTCAATCGTGGCTGATCTATCTCTCCCTCCTAACATCTATTCTCCTGCCTTACAGGAAAGGCAGAAACAGCTGGAGAGTATGGGCATTTCTCTGGAAACTTCAGGCATTAAAGTTGGTGACGACAAATGCTTTCTGGTCAATTTGAATGCCGACCCTGCCCTCAATGAGCTTCTTGTGTATTACTTGAAGGTGAGCATTCGAACAAAACACAACCTGTTGACAATTCTATGTGTGTAACTGAAGTATCTGAATCTTCCTCCCACAACCAAAGAGGAGTCCTGAACTATTTATTTCATTGATGACCCACACACTATCCTTATTCGGACTTTGCTGACTTTACCTTGCACTAACCGTTATTCCCTTATCATGTATCTGTGCACTGTGAATGGCTCGATTGTAATCATGTATTGCCTTTCCACTGACTGGATATTACACAACAAGAACTTTTCACTGTACCTCGGTACACGTGATAATAAACTAAACTGTAAACTAGTTTAGATTAGTATTAGAGGTGCAGCGTGGTCCGCGCTGACCAGTGATCACCTTGTACACTAGGGACAATTTACAGAAGCCAATTAACCTACAAACCTGCACATCATTGGAATGTGGGAGGAAACCAGAGCACCCAGAGAGAACCCACGCGGTCACAGGGAGATCGTACAAACTCTGTACAGACAGCACCCCTAGCCAGGCTCGAACCTGGGTCTCTGACGCTGTAAGGCAGCAACTCTACCGCTGCCTTATTCTGGCTGAGTATTCGAGCTGTCGAAGTACATAATAAGTGGAGGTTGCAAATGCAGTGATGTGCAAGCACACGCCAAATAACCAAGCTAATGTGGTACTGCCTGTTTTCACCATCCGGTTAGGCAGTACTTAATGGGCCAGCTCCTTGCTTGGCTACTCACCCATCTTCCCATTGCACAACCCTTTGCAGCTGTGAGGCTCTCAACTGTATACTTTGATCAATGGTGTGATTTAAACTGAGTTATGTTTTTTTTAATTAATCATTAGAAACAGCAAATTTTTAGTTTAGTTTAAAGATGCAGCGTGGAAACAGGCCCTTTGCCCCCCCCCAGGCAGCGATCCCCGCACACTAACACTATGCTACACACACTCGGGACAATTTACAATTTTACCAAGCCAATTAACCTACAAACCTGTACGTCTTTGGAGCGTGGGCGGAAACCGGAGCCCATTGTCAGGATCAAACCCGGGTCTCTGGCGCTGTAAGGTGGCAACTCTACCGCTGCGCCACCATCTTGCCCAATGTGCTTAAACTAGTAATAATTAAGAATGCAAATACACGTGAAAATAATGGCATCTCGTGTCTTACACAGAAGTTATGATCCTGAAAAGCAATGCGTAAATCAAAAACAGGTAAATTAAACTGATACGTGATTACGGAGCCGTGCGTAAATCTGAGAGCGTCATTTAAAAAAATACAGCACGTAAGCGAATTGTGGAAGCAGCCCAGAGCATCACACAAACCAACCTCCCTTCCATTGACTCCATTTACACCTCATGCTGCCTCGGCAAGGCCAGCAACTTAATCAAGGATGAGTCTCACCCTGACCAGCCCCTCTTCTCCCCTCTCCCATCAGGCAAAAGGTACAAAAGTGTGAAAACACAAAACTCCAGATTCAGGGACCTTCTTTCCAGCTGTTATCAGGCAACTGAATCATCCTAACACAACCAGAGAGCAGTCCTGAACTACCATCTAACTCACTATTGACCCTTGGACTATCCTTAATAGGACTTTGCTGGCTTAACCTGCCACTAAAGGTTATTCCCTTATCCTGTATCTGTGCACTGTAAATGGCTCAATTGTAATCATGTGTTGTCTTTCAGCTGACTGGTTAGCACACAACCAAAACGTTTCACTGTACCTCGGTCGGTACACGTGACAATAAACAAAACTGAAAGTTAGGTCTAGATATTAATTAAACAAGCGCATCATTCCAAAAACGCATACATTATGCAAGCATAAAACACGAGGTGCCTGTGAAAAAAATGAGCTGGACTAATCTTAACATTTTTAAGGAAGATTTGTAAACTCTTACAAATGAGTGTGGCCATGCTGGATAAACCAGCTCTAGCTGATTTGAATCTGTAGGTCCAGTCACACAATGTCCAACTATTAGAAACATAGAAAAATTAACTGCAGGAGTAGCCAATTCGGCCCTTCGAGCCAGCACCGTCATTCAAAATGATCATGGCTGATCATCCAAAATCAGTTCCCCATTCCTGCTTTCTTCCCATATCCCTTGAATCTGTTAGCCCTAAGAGCTATATCTAACTCTCTCTTGAAAACATCCAGTGAATTGGCCTCCACTGCCTTCTATGGCAGAGAATTCCACAGATTCACAAGTCTAGGTGAAAAAGTTTTTCCTCATCTCAGTCCTAAATGGCCAACCCCTTATTCTTACCCATGGTTCTGGACACCCCCAACACTGGGACCAATTCTAGCCTGTCCAATCCCTAAAGAATTTAATATGTTTCTATTAGATCCCATCTCATCCTTCTAAATTTCAGTGAATATAAGCCCCGTCAATCCAATCTTTAATCGTATGTCAATCTCGTCATCTCAGGAATTAACCTGGTGAACCTACGCTGCACTCCCTCAATAGCTAGAATGTCCTTCCTCAAATTAGGAGACCAAATCTGCACACAATATAGTTATGTTACAAAACCTACCCGAATCGTCGATGAGAATCTGTCCCAGCCCCGTGTGTGTGATTTTGGCGCTGTTTAGAGGGGGCGGGTTTAAAACGCGATTTTTACTAGGCTGTTGCAATCGAAAATGTTCAGCCTAGTAAATCATTAACGGAAAATCGCTGAAAGACCCCGTCGCAAAAGGTATTATTCGTTTTTATGGCCTTGTATAATAGTTATAGTAGTTTAAAAATCACTCTCTAAACCCGCGACCTCTCGCAGCCCCAGGGTTTTATAAAGCAAACAATTAAAGGTATGTACCTTATTTTTACATTAAAAGGGGCTTCTTAAGAACCCTGTATATAAAGTTTTCTATAGCGAGTAGCTCATTTTGGGCTCTTTATATCCCGCAGTATTTTTCTGGGCATTTGAGGGCACAAATCCAGTGCAATGTGAACGTTCTAAACCAGCACGTTCACAGGAACCCACTAGAAAGCCGATTTAAAATAGACTTTAATTTACAGCAATTGAACACTAAATTCCTTCCATTTGGCCTATAAATTAATGTAAATGAGATTTAAAAATCATGTTTTATTGTGAATTATTTGTGAATATTATTTGGACACTTAAGCTATTTAAAAATGTTAATCATTTATTAAGAAATGGATAGATGTTTAGATCTAGTGATTGAAGTTTGAAATTAGCTACAATTGGGTAACTAACTAATTATATGCTTTAATTTCAGGTCCTCCAAGTAAGATTATTTTATATTTGTTTCAGAATGGTTCAATCTATGATAACTGAAAATTTCATTCAGTTCTCTTAATTTTTAAGAAGGTTATGGGCTTTTGACTGTCCTCGATCACAGCGTTTTTGTTATGTCCATAGAAAATCAATAGGGAACAAGATGCTAATTTCCGGGTATGAAAATGGCCATAACTTTTTTATTACTTGAGATATGAAAGTGAATTAGGTGTCAAATTAAACTTATTGTTATGCTTTATCTGATGGGATAAATTGCAGACTTGATTTTTTAAATCTCAAAATTTTGTAACATTGCTACACAATACTCCAGGTGTGGACTCACCAGGGCCCTGTACAAGTGCAGTAGGACCTCCTTGCTCCTATACTCAATTCAACTTGGTGTGTTAGCCCCTTCAATAACTCAGTATCTCTGTCCACTCCCTCTTCTTTTATTATACTCCCTTCAAAACTCTCTTTCGTTACCATTGGTATATTTCTCTTTCTGGCTTGGCTGTCGATATTTGTAAAAAAAAATCCCATGAAGAATCTTGAAATATTTTGCTATGTTGTAGGAAAGTGTTTGGAGAACACTAAACATAATATGATTGCATGGGAATTGGCTTTTAATCTACTTATGTCCTCATTCCTCCAAAGGGTTGGAATATAGAGCACTTATCTTTTGTACATACTGATTTACGTCTCTATTGATCTTTAAGTGCTGCAAAAAATACTCTTCCATTCCAAGCACTCAGAATGATTGTTATAGATAATAGACAATAGATGCAGGAGTAGGCCATTCGGCCCTTCGAGTCAGCACCGCCATTCAATGTGATCATGGCTGATCATCCACAATCAGTACCCCGTTCCTGCCTTCTCCCCATATCCCCATACTCCGCTATCTTTAAGAGCCCTATCTAGCTTTATCTGAGCCCTATCTGAGCAAAAATCCAGAATGTTTGGAGTGTGGACGAAATACAGGAAAAGGATGATGCTGCTTCGATTATAAACAAAATAATCTCTTAGGAAAGCATACCGAATATGTGTTATAGAGTCGTAGAGTCTTACAGCGTCAAAACAGGCCTTTCGGCCTAACGCCCACCGGCCAACAGGCCCCATCTACAATCGTCCCACATGCCCCGTTTGGCCCATATCCCTCTAAACCTATCTAAATGTTTCTTAAACATTGTGATCATACTTGCCTCAACTACCTCCTCTGATAGCTTGATTTTGATTGAAAATGAGATTCAGCTCTGAATATTTATATATGCGTGTAAAATGTTAGCAAGGTAAAACAGCCATTAATGTGAGGTGGTGCAGTGAAGTATTTTTCAGCATTTAGATTAACCCAGGTAAGAGAATTCTTACAGTTGGTTAATTATGCGCGAAAAATCAAAACAATTGTATTTCTATCACAACCACATTTTAAGGCTCAGCTTAATCCCTGTTTATGTTCTACATTCACCAGCATTGAATCACTTATCACAAGAAACATGAATTTTGATGCACCAATGCTGCAGCTGTGGAGTTACTGCCTTTCGGCACCAGAGACCCGAGTTCAATCCTGACTAAGGGGGCTGTCCATACGGAGTTTGTATGTTCTCCATGTGACCATATGCGTTTTGCTCCAGTGTCCACCCACATCCCAAAGACGTGCCGCTTGTAGGTTAAATGGCCTCTGTAAATATTCCCTAGTGTGTAGGATAGGACTAGTGTGCGGGTTATCGTTGTTCGGCACGAACCTGGTGTGCCAAATAGCCTGTTTACACTCTCTATCTCTAAATTAAACAAGATAAACCAATTAATGTAGAAGCAAGGAACTGCCGGTTCTGGTCTACAAAAAAAGACACAAAGTGCTGGAGCATCTCAGCGGGTCAGCAGCATCTCAGGAGAACATGGATAGATGATGTTTCGGATCGGGTTAGCCTGAAGAAGGGTCCTGACCTGAAACGTCACCCATCAATGTTTTCCAGAGATGCTGCCTGACCAGCTGAGTTACTCCAGAACTTTATGTCTTTTTTTTAAACCCAGTTACTTCATGTTTCTCTTCAAGATACGCACCTGTTTCTACCTAGGATTACATAGTTTTTACAGCTCTGAAGAAGAAGAATTGCTGGTACACAAAAATGTTGGAGAAACTCAGCGGGTGCAGCAGCATCTATGGAGCGAAGGAAATAGGCGACGTTTCGGGCCGAAACCCTTCTTCAGTCTGAGGAAGGATTTCGGCCCGAAACATCACCTATATCCTTCGCTCCATAGATGCTGCTGCACCCGCTGAGTTTCTCCAGCATTTTTGTGTACCTTCGATCTTCCAGCATCTGCAGTTCCTTCTTAAACAAGAAGGATTGCTGGTTTGGTCGTTGGTGATATTTACTTCTTGATATGAGACTTTTCCTGAAATGCCTTTAAACCCTTTAAATATGTCATTCCATATTTCTTTGCCAATGTCACTTTGAAGCTTTCACATTATGGACTTGTGCGGTTCACCTTTACAACTCTTAATTGTTTTCTAAATATAGAGCGGTTATTTTTGATTTGTTTATTGGCTGTTTCAGTGACTGGTTTTGGACTGCATCCAGTTGAACCATCTTCCCAAGTGCAATTCACCGAGATAAACCTTATCAGACCCTTCAACATACTGAGATAGTGGGGATCAAATCCTTCAAATTCCTGATAGAGGTTTGCAGATCTTTTTAAATCCCCCGATAGAGGTTATCAGATCCTTCAAAATCCAAATATAAAGTCAAATATAATTAGGATTAGTAAAGACAGCATCGTAGTCGGGATCAAACCCGGGTCCTGGGCGCTGTAATGGGCCTGTCCCACAGGCTATTTTTTGGGCAACTACAGGCGACTGCCACAGAATTTTCAACATGTTGAACATTTTTCGGCGACAGTGGCGACAATGTTTGCTGTCGTAGGTTGGCGTAGGTGTTGTTGTAGGTGGCGTAGGTGTTGTAGGTTGACGTAGGTTGTCATCAGGTGTCGTAGGTGAAGTCCATTAAAACTAATCCCCGGCAGTCGCCTAAAGAGTGGCCTAAGTGGGACAGGCCCTTGAGGCAGCTAGTTGACTGCAGTGCCAGCGGGTCGCCCTGTTTATCCAAGTCATTCACTCCAGACATTGTCCTTCAGTATTTGTGGGAGGTTCACCGTGCTATTTTTGGTGAACATCACAATGCAGGGATATTTAAGGACTTCCAGCTGAATTATCATTCTTCTGTCATTGCCATGTTCCCCAATATAATTTCTACTGACTCCACATGCAAGGTCATAAGTGATAGGAGCAGAATTAGGCCATTCGGCCCATCAAGTCTACTCCGCCATTCAATCATGGCTGATCTATCTCTCCCTTCTAACTCCATTCTCCCCATAACCCCTGACACCCATACAAATCAAGAATCTATCTATCACAGCCTTAAACATATCCATTGACTTTGCCTCCATAGCCTTCGGTCGCAAAGAATTGCACAGATTCACCACCCTCTGACTAAAGAAATTCCTCCTCATCTCCTTCCTAAAGGAACTTCCTTTAATTCTGAGGCTATGACCTCTAGTCCTAGACTCTCCCACTAGTGGAAATATCCTCTCCACCTCCACTCCCATGAAAGCCTTTCACTATTTGGTGTGTTTCAAAGAGGTTCCTCCCCCTCATTCTTCTAAACTCCAGCGAGTACAGGTCCAGTGCCATCAAACGATTATCAGAAGTTTACCCACTCATTCCTAGGACCCTCTCCAGCCAGCACATCCTTCCTTAGATATGGGGCCCAAATTTGCTCACAGTACTCCAAATGCTGCCTGACCAGTGCCTTATGGAGCCTAAGCATTCCTTCGCTCCATAGATGCTGCCTCACCCGCTGAGTTTCTCCAGCATTTTTGTCTACCTCAGCATTACATTCCTGTTTTTGTAGCCCTCTTGAAATAAATGCTAGCATTGCATTTGCCTTCTTTACTACCAATTCACCTTACAGATTAACCAAGCAATCGTGCACCTATTGCAACACAATTGCCACTTGGGGAGATGCAGTCTAAAATTTTTCAGTGTTCCAATTTCCATCTACCCAAAATTGTTTAAATATCTGTATAAAATGGTGAGAGGAATAGATCGGTTAGATGCACAGAGTCTCTTGCCCGAAGAAGCTGAATCGAGAATCAGAGGCATAGGTTTAAGGTGAAGGGGGCAAGATTTAATAAGAATCTGAGGGGTAACATTTTCACTCAAAAAGGGTGGTGGGTAAATGGAACGAGCTGCCAGAGGAGGTAGTTGAGCCAGGTACTATCACAATGTTTAAGAAATAATTAGACAGGTACATGGATAGGACAGATTTGGAGGGATAGGGACTAACCACAGGCAGGTACAACTAGTGTAGATGGGGCATGTTGGTCGGTGTGGGCAAGTTGGGCTGAAGGGCCTGTTTCCACATTGTATCACTCTATGACTACATTAGGATATATGGGCCAAACACAGGCAGGTGGGACCTGTGGGGTAAATAGGAGTTGTTGGTTGATGTGGGCGGGTTGGGCCAAAGGGCCTGTTTCCATGCTGTATCTTTAAACTAAACCTGAACGAGATTGTGGTCTCTAGCATCTGTGTATGGCTGACCTGGTTGGTCGTGTATTTGAGGCATGATTACAATAGATCTTCACAACCTCTCACACTCTGAGTTCAAGCCGGGTGTTGTACCTGCCAATGATCACTTCCTTCTGCAGGAAGCACGTGTCATAGTATTCTCCTGTGTCTCATGAGAATCAGCGAACTAGCAATAAGCTCCATTATTCTGTGTACGCACTTCTGCGTGAGATGCTAACTGCATTTCGTTGTCTCTGTACTTGTACACTGCACAATGACAATAAAGTTTGAATCTGAATTTGAATCTGATCCCCGCACACTTACACAATCCTACACACGAGGGAACATTTTAAGTTATACCAAGCCAATTAGCTTAAAAACCTGTACGTCTTTTGTGTGTGGGAGGAAACTGGATATAGACACAATGTGCCGGAGTAACTTAGTGGGATAGGCAGCATCTGTGGAGAGAAGGAATGGGTGACGTTTCGGATCGAGACCCTTCTTCAGAAACTGGATATCTGTACAAATTCCGTACAGACAGGCAGCAATAGTCAGGATCGAACCTGGTGCAGTAGGGCAGCAACACTACCGCGGCACCACCACGCCAGTTTAAATATACCAATTTTAGTTCAGTCGCTGATTTTGTTTTGCTACATATTTTGTAGATGTTTGCTGCAGCGTTAGGTTACTTTCAGCCTCTATATTTAACTTGGTAAAGGTCGTGACAAAATATTTGCCAAGCCAGCGTGCATGGAAAGACTGATTCATGTTGGCTTGTGGAACTTGGTGTACTGTACTGTGCATCGTATGAACACTTGTAGCCAAGTGCTGACCTTGTTATCCTTTCTGCTGTCCCCATCAGAATCACACCAGGGTTGGTGCGGATGAATCTCAGGACATTCAGCTGTGCGGAATTGGTATCCAGCCTGAGCACTGTGTCATTGACTTCACAGCAGATGGCGATATCATTCTCAACCCAAAAGCAAATGCCAGGTAATCAGTCAACGTTGAAACTGTCAGTCCAAGCACGCACTCCTGCTGCACAATAGCTGTTTGCTGATTCAGCAGTACAGCCGCCACTGAACCCCCCAGCAGTCAAACCACCTGGAAAATCGGAGAATGGGAGATGTCCTGACATGTTAGGAAGGGAGGTTTGTTCAAAGTGAAGAGTGTGTCACAGGCATCAAACTGGATACTGCATTAATGCTTCAACCTGCAGTACCTTGCAAAAGATCACATAGACTGTAATGCTGGGGAAACTCAGCGGGTGAGGCAGCATCTATGGAGTGAAGGAAATTTCCTTCGCTCCATAGATGCTGCCTCACCCGCTGAATTTCTCCAGCATTTTTTGTCTACCTTCGATTTTCCAGCAATTTTCTGCAGTTCCTTCTTAAACACATGGACGGTAACCTATCTTTTCCAGATGCCGATCGATTCGGTGTGTTTTCCAACCTTCCCTCTCCCATGTTTTTAGCTCAAGTCGGGGTGGGAATTCCCCTCCACCACGGGTACCATGTAATCCCGTGCTACCTGCTCCATGGTCGGATTGTCGGCAACTAAACCGTCTCCCCCACCTGGTTTGCCTGGTTTGGACCCCCAGCAGGACCAAAAACAAGACCTGTCAAAGGGCGGATGAGCTCCTAGCGAACCAAGGGCCATCCACACTTCAGTAGAAGTCGCAATCACTGTCGTACACAGCATTGTAAGGCCCCAAGTCCATTGCTGTTTTCAGCGATGATGATGATGATGATGATGATGCTCTCCCATGTGGTAGCCAGCATTTTCTTTTTTTTTCTTTTTTTTTTAATAAACACATTTTTATTAGAGGCATCTGCATATCATAGTCCAAACTTCGTTTAACGGTTACATATTAAATATCCAGGATTCCAGGGACCCAGTTACTAAAGTAGCTGGAATCATCCTTTATCGGTCACATATTAACATTGCCTCTAATTATTTCTTTATATTTATAGATAGGAAAAATAAATAAAGAAAGAAAGAAATTAGAAAAATAGGATAAACTATCAATAATACAACTTAGGAGATAGGGCCAGCATTTTATGTCTACTAATTTTATTCTTCGATGCAATTTTCATGTAAATTTGTGTTATCAGATCTGATCTTTGACTAAACATTTTGATCTCCTCCTCACTATCTATGCTGGAATTACACTGTTTTTGACTCCCATCTGTTTTTTCTTTATACATTGCGGGTCCCCCCCCATTTTCATTCCCATTCATTGATCAAATTTGGAAAATCTAGTTGTAACACTAGATAGTAACCATGGAAAATGTAGAGTTTCTCACTAAGTTTGAGTTTGAGTTTAGTTTAGTTGAATTGACTACTTCTCACTTAATTTAATTTTGGGTAGTGAACCTGTGGAATTCATTGCTGCAGAAGGGCTGTGGAGAGCAAGTCAATGTATATTTGTAAGGCAGAGGTAGACGTGTGTCAGGGGTTATGGGGAGAAGGCAGGAAAATGGGGTTAGGATGGGGAAGATAGATCAGCCACGATTGAATTTGCGGAGTGGACTCGATGGGCTGAATGGGCAAGTATAGAGCATTAGAGCACAAGAACAGGCCCTTCAGCGCACACCTGTCTGTGCCGAACACAATGCCAAGACTGAAGACGATCTCGACCCAAAACGTCACCCTTTCCTTTTCTCCAGAGATGCTGCCTGTTCTACTTAATTAATCCAGCATTTTGTGTCTATCATCAGTGTAAACCAGCTTCTGCCGTTCCTTCCTACGCTATCAGAGTTTCATTATTCTGTGAAAGGCTTTGTTCTGTATCTTCCCACACCTCCAGTGCCCCCCTCCCTGACTCTCAGTCTAAAGAACGGGTTTAGGAGGGAGATATAGATCAGCCATGATTGAATGGACCAGATGGACCAAACGGCCTCATTCTGCTCCTATCACATGAAATATATTTTTGCAATAAATTATCAATAAAGTACACATTTTTAATAAACAGGGCAGAATACAAATTTATGACTGCTCCATGTGTACCTACCTGTAGGCTCTTACCTGGCAGGGGAGGGACAGTGACAAAGAAAGGCTGTTTTCCCGGGACGCGACTACCCCATTGCACTCCGGCTGTGCTGACGCCTGCAATGTCCCCGGTGTGGGGGGCTGCATTCGCTCTAAAAGGGCGGCGTGGTGCAGTTGCCACCCAAGACAGCAGTGGAATAACTTTATGAAATTAACTTGGGATGAAATTAATGTTTGGCTGCACTGACTAGGAAAACCTTTCTCTCCCAGAGTACTGGATGAACATTCCAGGGAAACTCTTCCCAATTTACATTCATAGTAGGTTCTCCTCAGGTTTTCATTCATGTCTATAAGTTCATGCTCATCAAGGATTCAATAAAACATATTCCCTCACATCATTCATGAGCGCGACACTATTTGGGGTTTAATCCAGATCTTGGGAAGGCACAAATTCATCACAGAATTTTGAATACTTGCTTGTTATGTGATAGTGCAGGTTAAATGACGCAGGGTTGGCACGGTGGTGCAGCGGTAGAGTTGCTGCCTTACAGCACCAGGGACCCGGGTTCGATCCTGACCACAGGTGCGGTCTGTATGGACTTTGTACGTTCTCCCCGTGACCCACGTAGGTTTTCTTTTCCGGGATCTCCAGTTTCCTCTGCCTACTCTACCGCTGCGCCACCATGCCGCCCTATTGGATCTTTCTCTGTCTGAGAAGGCAATTCTTATAAAAATAATCAACATCATCCATTTTATTAACAAAAATGCGACTGTAAAACAAGGACTGAGTAATAAGTACATTGGTATTAAAGAAGCAGTAAACTTTGTATGACCTCTGTGTACAGTGCCTTTGGGAGTGGGACACAAAGTTCCGACTGCAACATTTTTCTACTTTTGAACTCTGAAAGACATCTGCCCATAGAAGATAATTTTAACATTTCGATAAACACCCAATTCCATTTAGGATCATCAGAGAAATGACATGTGGTAGAGGCATCAACAGGAGCATTGTTCCATGGTAGATTTGCTCACAAACACCCTCTAATGTTAAGCTGGAAGATTGCAATCCTCCGAAATAGGGTGTGTCTCCACCAGGCCCCATTCTTTTGTGCTTAGAATATGTTCTAAGATGCTCTGTGCTGGTTCTTTGCCTCAGAGGGCAGTGGAGGCCGGTTCTCTGGATGCTTTCAAGAGAGAGCTAGATAGGGCTCTTAAAGATAGCGGAGTCAAGGGATTTGGGGAGAAGGCAGGAACGGGTTAGTGATCAGGGATGATCACATTGAATGGCGGTGCTGGCTCGAAGGGCCGAATGGCCTACTCCTGCACCTATTGTCTATTGTCTATTGCACGGAGAAAGCTCAACCACTGAGCAAATCTCCACCAAGCACCTGCCGAAATGTCGCAACAGTAAGACAAAAATTATGTCTTTGTATGATTTCACTTCGTAGGTCCGGATTAAGAAATGAAGGCTGAATTCACTCATGAATACATGTTATTTTACTTTTCAGAACTTGCTTAAATGGTGCTGTCTTAAATGCTCCCAACTCCCTCTGGCATGGGGACAGAATTCTATGGGGAAATAACCACTTCTTTAGGTATGTCGTATTATAATTCAGATAATGTTTTTATGAAATGTTCAGTCTCTCTACTGCTGCTAGCAAACATTTCTTATAAAATGCATCCTTCCTTTGCATGGTCATAACCACTCTGCTGCCTTTTCTCTCCCCTCCTCCTCTTGTATTAGTTTAAATTAGTTTAGAGATACAGCGTGGAAACAATTCCTTCGGCCCACCCAATCCGCGGTGACCAGCAATACCCGCACACTAACATTACCCATATTTTCCCTCCTGTTAAGTACCATGTTCACATGTTCTGTGGCGCTGCAGCAGGCAAGGGTTTCATGGTCCTATCTGGGACATATGACAATAAAACACTCTTGACTCTTGACTAGGGACAATTGACAATTATACCAAGTGAATTAGCCTGCAAACCTGCATGTCTTTGGCGTGTGGGAGGAAACTGGAGCTCCCGGGGAAAACCCATGCAGGTCACGGGAAGCACATAAAACTCCGTACAGACCCGTAGTCAGGATCGAACCTGAGTCTCTGGCGCTGTCAACCAGTAACTCTACTGCTGCGCCACCACGCCGCCATTATCTATCTCCACTCTGTGCCTATCTCATTTTCATTGTCCCTCTACCTCAGTCTCTTCTTGTGTTATTCCTCTGTCTCATCCCTTCTCCATTTTCTCGTCAAAATGACGGATTTTCAGAAAGATTTTCAGATATTTATTAAGTCGTCGGAATGTTGTGTTGAGTTGTCCCGGCAGTTGCATCCTACAATATTTTTATAGTGCCATAGGTCACGGCCTCAGGACACAGGGTACAAAATTTTAACCGGAGATCGGTTGGTTCTTCAGGCAGAAGTTGGTGAATCAGTGGAATCCTCTGCAATGCTTTTTGTGTCTATCTTCGGATTAAACCAGCATCTGCAGTTCCTTCTTGCATTATAATAACGCCATCTGCAGTGTACAGATAAATGTTAATGGAATCAGGGGATATGGGGAGAAAGCAGGGTTTCTGATAAATGGGTTCTGATTTTGAATGATCAGCCATGATCATAGTGAATGTCAGTGCTGGCTCGAAGGGCTGAATGACCTACTCCTGCACCTATTTTCTATATTTCTAAAGGGTATAGCAATTAGTGCACGATAAAGTCCGATTCAAAGATATTTCAAAGGTCTCCAAGTTGACAGAGTTGAGAGCCCAACACATCTGGAGAACAGTGCTCACTCCATCCAGCAACAAGAATTTCACTACACCTAGGTGTATGTGACTAATAAATAAAACTTTGAAACTTTTGAAACCAATGAAAGAACACTCCGTGTATTCACAAATCCATCTCATATCACTCATCATTCTGAACTGTTGATGTGCTGATTCAAAGCATTTATAGTTTTGCAACTATTTCCCCTATTGACTTTATCAAATGTTAACACAAAGTACCTTGTGACACACACTAGTCATAGACGTGTTCCTTCCTGGTCTGTCAAAAAAGCCTGGATCGCCTCAATACAGAGGGAGAACAAGGAAGGAAGAGACAAGGACTTTAAGACTTTTGCCTTCCATCACAGTGAAGAGGTGCCTGGTAGACTCACTGTGGTGGATGTTAAACTGTGTTCATTGTGTGTTCTGTTATTTTATTCTCTGTCATGACTGCAAGGTACATAATTTCATTCAAACTGGAAGTTTGAATGACAATAAAGGATACTTTACTTACTACTTATTTAAAAATATCCATTGAGTTGAATCAGATTTGATTTGTGGATGTCAAAATGTGAAATAAATTCAAATATTTTCAACTAATTTTGCATTGGACATGAGGTCACATGAAAATATTGATCATAATTGACAAGAGACGATAAGTGCAGGAATAAGCCATTCGGCCCTTCGAGCCAGCACCGCCATTCACTGGGATCATGGCTGATCGTCCACAATCAGTACCCCGTTCCTGCCTTCTCCCCATATCCCCTGACTCCACGATCTTTCAGAGCTCTATCTACCTGTTTCTTGAAAGCATCCAGAGAATTGGCCTCCACTGCCTTCTGAGGCCGAGAATTCCACAGATTCACAACTCTGTGTGTGAAAAAGTTTCTCCCCATCTCCGTTTTAATAGGTTTACCCCTTATTCTTGAACTAGCCCCAGGTTCTGGACTCCCCCAACATCGGGAACATGTTTCCTGCCTCTAGCCTTACTAGTCTTATACGTTTCACTAAGATCCCCTCTCATCCTTCTAGATTCCAGTGTATGCAAGCCCAGCCGCTCCGTTCTTTCAACATATGACAGTCCCGCCATCCCGGGAATCTTATTCAAACTGTAGAGATATCTATTGTGTGAATGGAGTATATTAATGCATCAATGTTTCATAAACACTGTAGTGTAGTGGTAGAGGTGCTGCCCCACAGCTCCAGTGACTCAGGTTCAACCCTGACCTTGGCTGCTGTCTACGTGACATTTGCACGTTCTCCCTGTGATCGCGGGGGTTTCCTCCAGGTGCTCCAGGTTCCTCCCACATCCTAAAGACCTGTGGGTTTGTAGGTTAATTGGCCTCTCTAAATTGCCCCGAGTGTGTAGGACCCAAAAGTGGGGTAACATGGACCTAGTGTAAGGGGTGATTGATGGTCAGCGTAGACTCACTGGTCTGAATGGCCTGTTTCCACACTAAACCAAAGCAATTCTGCTAAAGATTCTAAACTAAAGCATTTCTGCTAATTGGCGGCACAGCGGTAGAGTTGCTGCTTCACAGCGCCAGAGACCCTGGATGGATCCTGACTATGGGTGATGCCTGTACGGAGTTTGCACGTTCTCCCCGTGACCGCAGTGCTCTGGTTTCCTCCTGTATTCCAAAGATGTGCAGGTTTGTAGGTTAATTGGCTTTGTTAAAATCGTCCCTGGTGTTTAGGATAGTGCTAGTGTACAGGACGATTGCTGGTTGGCGCGGACTCGGTGGGCCAATGGGTCTTTCTGAAGCAATCCTGAACTACTATCTACCTCTTTGGTGACCCTCGGACTATCCTTGATCGGACTTTGCTGGCTTTACATTGCACTAAACATTATTCACTTATCATGTATCTATACACTGTAAATGGCTCGATTGTAATCACGTATTGTCTTTCTGCTGTCTGGTTGGCACGCAACAAGTGCTTGTCACTGTACCTCGGTACACGTGACAATAAACTAAACTATAAACATTTCCACTCGCTATCTCAAAAGTCGAAAGGCTGAATCGTGGAAATGCCACTTAGTAAATATGTTGCAGTAATGAAGTTGTTTTTTTTTTTACATAAATAGGATTAACCTACCTATGAGGAAGAGGAGAGACAAGTTAAAAGAATACGAGATTGAGACTAATCGAGATGGTGTTGTAGATCAGGATGTGGAAACGGCAAGCGAATCTTCATCGGAAACGGACTATAACTATGAGTTTGCACAGATGGAAGTCATGATGAAAGCTCTCAGCAGTAACGGTGAGTGGCAGACCTTGGGACTCAATTCGAAGGGTCCCGACCCAAAACACTGCCAATGTCCGGAGATGCTGCCTGACCCGTTGAGTTACTCCAGCACTTTGTGACTTTTCTTTTGTGTTCACCAATTCATTGACACTTTATTATCACATGTACCTAGGTACGGTGAAATGCTTGGTTTGTAGCAAACAACCTGGTAAAATCATACAGCGGACCTCACAGAGGCAGTACACAAGAGTCGCCATGTTTTAGGGAACATATCACCAGGGGGTGCCGCACGATGGCAGCCTCACCGACAATCTGTCTGTCTTTTTGTCTTTGTTTTGTTATTTTTAATGCGTTTTAAAAGTTTGTGGTAATGTTCTCTGGTTAAAATATATTTTGTGTGTCTTGTTTCTTTTTACTGGTATGACTGTATGGCAACTCAATTTCATCGTATGTTGCAAAACATACTTGGCAAATAAAGTATGATTATGATTATGATGTTTCTGGTGCCAACAAAGTGATAAAAAGTTTGAAAATTACCACATTCCTTACAAGTTAAGAAAATCACCACTTCCATACCCTGTTCTTTTTACCAATGTACAGTGATCAATTAAGCAACCAACCCACTCTTCCCTGGGACGTGGAAGAAACCAGCACATGCAGTTTCTTTGTTTCAACGTTTAGTTTAGATTAGTCTATTGTCACATATACCGAAGTACAGGTACATTGGAAGGCTTTTGTTGCGTGCTAACCAGTCAGCATTCTGGCTAAACTCTCCTGCACCCTCTCTGAAGCCTCCACATCCTCCCTTTTGTATGTGCGAAATGAAATGCGTGTTTAGTTTAATTTAAAGACACAGTGCTGAAACAGGCCCTTCGGCCCACTGGGTCCGCGCCAACCAGCGATCCCCGCATATTAACACTATCCTCCACACACACACACACACACACACACACACACACACACACACACACACACACACACCACACACACACACACACACACACACACACACACACACACACACACACACACACACACACACACACACACACACACACACACACACACACACACACACACACACACACACACACACACACACACGGGACAATTTTTACATTTACCAAGCCAATTTACCTACATACTTGTACGTCTTTGGAGTCCTTGTACCTCAAACATCTTGTGAGATTTTTTGGGGGTTTTGTTTTTTGCAGACCCTGTGCAGAACGTGGTTCAAGTTCTCGAAAAGCAACATTTAGAGGAGAAACAAAACGCACTTGAAGAACAACGACTGATGTACGAGCGAGAGCTGGATCTCCTTCGTCAGCAGCTGTCTCCGGACAGACTGCACCGTCAAAGCATCGATAGATTATCGTACACCCCCCAAACCGCACAGCAGAAAGTCAGGCTTTGGTCTGAGGAGAGGTACGAGTCAGGGAGCGCGAAAACAGACCCTTCAGCCCACCTTGTCTTTTTTAGTTTAGTTTAGTTTAGAGATACAGCGCAGAAACGGGCCCTTTGGCCCATGCTGACCAAGTTGGCATCTTTGGGTAATGTGTGGGAAGGAACTGCAGATGCTGATTTACACCGAAGATAGACACAAAATGCTGGAGTAACTCAGCCGGCCAGGCAGCATCACTGGATTGGAAGGAAGGGGTGACTTTTCGGGTCGAGATGGTGTGAAAACGAGACATCAAAAGAGATGAAGGTCAAAGAAAATGTAGAATAGATCATTATTAGCTGGGCGAAGGTGACAACGAAGTATACAGAGATAAAATGTAATCAAATTGGTCAGAGAACTAGGAAGGTGGAGGAATGGAGAGAGAGGGAAAACAAGGGTTACTTGGTCAATATTCATACCGCTGGGGTGTAATCTGCCCAAGCGAAGTTTGGTAATCCTGCATTTGGCTCATTGCCCTCCACCCTCTTCCTATCAATATATATTTGTATGTGTGCAAACCGATGCTGGCCACAAGTCTTGTTGAACTATGCACAACGGACTACTTGAATATCTATATAATTTACGAACCTATCTCCAATGACGTATTATTAGTAATTCATTCCACTCTTTTTTCTTTTTTGACATTTGTAATTCTTTTTTTCTCTCTTTCTCTCTTATTTACTATCTATATATTAAAAAAAACTAGAAGCAGAATCAATCCACAATTGAAAATTTTAATAACGTATGATTGATATACATGAAAAGTTTTTACTATAATATGTAATTATATTTTACCATAATATGTTTGCTTCTAATAAAAATATTTTTAAAAAAAATAAAAAAAAATATCCACTGCTCCCTAACCCCACTGCTTCATATATTCAACTGGGTCAACTTGGGGTGGCATGGTGGCGCAGCGGTAGAGTTGCTGCCTCGCTGCGCCAGAGACCCGGGTTCAATCCTGACCACGAATGCTGTCTGTACGCAGTTTGTACATTCTCCCCGTGACCTGCGTGGGTTTTCCCCGGGTGCTCCGTCCGGTGTCCTCCCACATCCCAAAGAACTGCAGGTTTGTAGGTTAATTGGTTTCTGTAAATTGTCCACCAGGATAGAACTCGTGTTTAGGTGATCGCTGATCGGCGCAGATTTACAGGGCCGAAGGGCCTCTTTCCACACCAAGTTTCCAAATTAAAAACGAAGTACAGGTTTATAGGTTAATTGGCTTCGCTAAAGATTGTAAATTGTACTCGTGTGTAGGATAGTGCTAGTGTACGGGGACCGCTGGTCGGCGCGGACGTGATGGGCCAAAGGGCCGGCTTCCACGCTGGATCCCTAAACTCCAAACCAAACTAAACTCCAGAGCATTTTCGGTGACAAATGAAACTCCTGACCTTGGTTTGGAAAGGGGGGGAATGTTGATTCATCTTTTCCAGTCTTTGCTTTCCTGTTGCAGGGATCAACTCTTCCGTCACAGCCTGGCGAAGTTGAGAGAGCAAATCGTCAGAGCCAATGCTCTGGTGAGAGAAGCCAACTTCCTGGCAGAAGAGATGAATAAACAGACCGATTACCAGGTCACATTGCAAATCCCAGCAGCAAATCTCAGCGCAAACAGGAAGGTAGGCAGATTCCGCAACGTTGCTTCCAAACTGATTATTATTTTAAGGCGGCCAGCATTCATTTTCCACGTGGAAACAAGGACCCGCAGATGCATGTTTACTAAAAAAAAGGGCACCCAATTCTGGTGTAACTCAGGCAGGATCTCTGGAGAACATGGAACGTTTGGGGGGTCTTCAGACACTTTGGGTCGAGGGTCTTCTTCAGACCGATAGTCATAGAATCTTACAATGTGGAAACAGGCCCTTCGGCCCAACTTACCCACACTGGCCCACATGTTCCAGCAACTCTAGTCCCACCTGCTTGGGTTTATCCTTCTAAACCTGTCCTATCCATGTACCTGTCAAAATGTTTTGTAAGCGTTGAGATAGTCCCTGCCTCAATTACCTCCTCTGGCAGATCGTTACATACACCCACTGCCCTTTGTGTGGAAAAGTCACCCCTCAGATTCCCATTATATCTTTTCCCCTTCACCTTTAACCTCTGTCCTCTGGTCCTCTATTCGCCCACTGTGGGCAAGAGACTCTGTGCATCCACCTGATTTATTCCTCTCATGATTTTGGACACATTGACTTGTTTTCCTTTGTCAATTATCATGGGCTATTTGTTTGTTAAATGCTTTTGAAGGTCAACGATCAACACCTGATCAATACGGGTCAGATTTCGCCCCGCTGTTCATTTTGCTGCTGGTCTGACCAAGATGACCTGTTTTTGGACTGGTGGAAAATCCAAACTATTTCACCCGTGTAATCGGAGAAGGAAATCTGACATTTCAGCTTCCAGCATCTCCCTCGACACCAACCACTCTCTGTGTAAAAAAAAAACTTGCCCCGCATATCTCCTTTAAACCCCTCTGCCAGCGACACTCCAAAGAAAACAATCCAAGAACAATCCATTATTCGTGAGATGGAATGAACTTTGTTTATTTTACTTGTAAGTTCCTTCCATAAGGTAGAAAACCACAGACAATTCAGCACAGGTAATCCTCATGTTAAGGGGGTAGCAAATAGCTTGTATGGACCATTGGACAACATGTGTCAAGAAACACAAGTGGAAAAAAATGATGTATTGTGTTTGTTTATTTACTTTTACCACGTAAATTCAGTAAAGCAAATTCTATTCCTTATCCCAATGTTTTGGGTAGCCGTTGGTGAATTTTGTAGGGGGGGGTGTCTGTAACTTGAACAGGTGTAACGTGGAGCTCACATGTTGTTTATTCATAGAGGTATTATGGTGGTATTTCTTGATTAATTTCTATGGGGAAAACATGCTTTAAATCAGCATTAATTACTTCAGTGGATGCCCCTTCAGTAATCTGAAAATTACACCTTGGAGTGTTGGGGCATATCTAGTGTTGTTGGCATGGGCAGGTGGGGCCGAAGGGCCTGCTTTCATGCTCTACGACCCTATGCTTGGACAAGTGTGTTAAGTGTGGGTCTTGGATTTTTTTTTTAATTGTTAAGACTGTAGAAAATGCAATTTTGTTCAAACCAAGTTTTTGAATGACAATAAAAGGCATTCTATTCTATTCTATTCTATTCTATTCTATTCTATTCTATTCTATGGTATCTTGCAGCACCGAAACAACAGGTTCACTGAATCCATCCATGCCAACCAGTCACACTAATCTTGTACAAATCCCACTTTATTCCCTCTACCTTCCTATCGATTCAACCCCCCCACCCATTCATAGAGGAATACAGTGTGGAAACAGGCCCTTCCTCCCAACTTGCCCACACCGGCAATATTCATCTACACACTCGTAGCAATTTACAGTGGGCAATGAATCCTCCAAACTCTGGGTCTTTGGAATGAAGGAGGACACTGAAGCACCTGGAGGAAACCCATATGGTCACGGGGAGAAGGTACCAAGTTGACAGACTCAGCAGCGGAAGTCAGGGTTGAACCTTAGTCTCTGGAGCTGTGAGCAGTGGCTCTACCGCCTGTGAGACTCTGCCACCCTTCCACTCACTGTTCCCTCCCCCAGTCGGTTGTGATTTCACTCCATGTTTTGGTTCCAATTTAGAGTTCAAGTGTGTTTCATAAGTTCATAAGTGATAGGAGCAGAATTAGGCCATTCGGCCCAACAGGTCTACTCCGCTATTTAATCATGGCTGATATGTCTCTCTCTCCTAACCCCATTCTCCTGCCTTCTCCTCATAACCCCTGACACCCGTACTAATCAAGAATCTATCTATCTCTGCCTTAAAAATATCCACTGACTTGGCCTCCACTGCCTTCTGTGGCAATGAATTTCACAGATTCACCACCCTCTGACAAAAGAAATTCCTCCTAATCCAAAGGAACGTCCTTTAATTCTGAGGCTATGACCTCTAGTCCTCGACTCTCCCACTCTTTGACCTCTAGTCCTAGACTCTCCCACTAATGGAATCATCCTCTCCACATCCACTCTATCCAGGTTCGTACAATAGGTCTGTATTCCCTCTAAAGATGCTGATGAATCTGCTCCTTCAAACCACGATGCTTTGTTTCAGATATGTGTATTGTATTTTGCCTTTCTTTTAGATAGTGGATGTGCAAAGCGTTGCACCAATCCTTTGTGATAACTTGCTTTGATAGAAACATAGAAAATAGGTGCAGGAGTAGGCCATTCGCCCTTCGAGCCAGCACCGCCATTCAATGTGATCACGGCTGATCATCCAAAATCAGTACCCCGTTCTGGCTTTCTCCCCATATCCCTTGATTCCCTTAGTCCTAAGAGCTAAATCTAACTCTCTGTTGAAAACTCTCCAAGTCAATGAATTGATATTCAGTTTAGTTTAGTTTGGTTTATTGTCATGTCTACCGAGGTACAGTGAAAAGCTTTACTGTTCTCTATCAACACAGAGGGGAGCAATTGTAAGCGAATCCGCCATCCAAGTTCGACGCAAGGGAAAAGGTACCCAAGTGTGGGCAATCGAGAAACTGGAGAACAAATTGATTGATATGAGAGATCTCTATCAAGATTGGAAGGAGAAAGACATGGTTGAATATGTGAGTGCAAGGAACACATGAATACTGAACTGTTTGAGAGGAGGAATTTGTAACATGCATCTTTGCTAAATATAGTTTGGTGACATTTACCAATTAGAGTTGTCATGTAAGAGTGGTTTTGTCCGACATAATGTTGCATAAATATCCAATGATGGAATAAGGATTTGTGTTTATAGATTCCATGCATTATTGAATCTCCACACTTGGCAATACTGCTTGAATAAACCATATAACCATATAACAATTACAGCACGGAAACAGGCCATCTCGGCCCTACAAGTCCGTGCCGAACAAATATTTTCCCCTTAGTCCCACCTGCCTGCACTCGTACCATAACCCTCCATTCCCTTCTCATCCATATGCCTATCCAATTTATTTTTAAATGATACCAATGAACCTGCCTCCATCACTTCCACTGGAAGCTCATTCCACACCGCTACCACTCTCTGAGTAAAGAAGTTCCCCCTCATATTACCCCTAAACGTCTGTCCCTTAATTCTGAAGTCATGTCCTCTTGTTTGAATCTTCCCTATTCTCAAAGGGAAAAGCTTGTCCACATCAACTCGGTCTATCCCTCTCATCATTTTAAAGACCTCTATCAAGTCCCCCCTTAACCTTCTGCACTCCAGAGAATAAAGACCTAACTTATTCAACCTATCTCTGTAACTTTGTTGTTGAAACCCAGGCAACATTCTAGTAAATCTCCTCTGTGCACTATTGAATCTCCACACTTGGCAATACTGCTTGAATAAGGGACTGGGCTGGAAAAACTTCCTTTCCCACTGTAATTTATTAATTGTTATTCCTTTAATCCCACTACAGTACAACAAAATTCTCAGCAAGCATGGCGATCCTTTCTACGAGGCCCAAGAAAACCATAACTTGATAGGCGTAGCCAACGTCTTCCTGGAATGCCTGTACCATGATGCTAAACTGGATTATGCTGTTCCCATCATCAGCCAGCAGGGAGAGGTGAATGTTGACATAGATGGTGTAGAGATAACCCTCCTTAGAACGGACCATAGAGGGGAAATGGTGTCCGTTACTGCCGATTGTCCATTGTTTGGGCGGCACGGTGGCGCAGCAGTAGAGCGGCAGCGCAGCGCCACCTACAGCGCCGGAGACTCTGGTTCAATCCTCACTACAGGTGCTTGTCTGTACAGAGTTTGTACGTTCTCCCCATGAGATAGAAACATAGAAAATAGGTGCAGGAGTAGGCCATTCGGCCCTTCGAGCCTGCACTGCCATTCAATATGATCATGGCTGATCATCCAACTCAGTATCTTGTACCTGCCTTCTCTCCATACCCCCTGATCCCCTTAGCCACAAGGGCCACGTCTAACTCCCTCTTAAATATATGAACTGGCCTCAACTACCTTCTGTGACAGAGAGTTCCAGAGATTCACCACTCTCTGTGTGAAAAATGTTGTTCTCATCTCGGTCCTAAAGGATTTCCCCTCTATCCTCAAACTGTGACCCCTTGTTCTGGACTTCCCCAACATCGGGAACAATCTTCCTGTATCTAGCCTGTCCAACCCCTTAAGAACTTTGTAAGTTTCTATATGATCCCCCCTCAATCTTCTAAATTCTAGTGAGTACAAACCGAGTCTATCCAGTCTTTCTTCATATGAAAGTCCTGACATCCCAGGAATCAGTCTGGTGAACCTTCTCTGCACTCCCTCTATGGCAAGAATGTCCTTCCTCAGATTAGGAGACTAAAACTGTACGCAATACTCCAGGTGTGGTCTCACCAAGACCCTGTGCAACTGCAGTAGAACCTCCCTGCTCCTATACTCAAACCCTTTGCTATGAATGCTAACATACCTGCGTTGGTTTTCTCCCACACTACAAAGACGTACAGGTTTGTCGGTTAATGGGCTTGGTGTAAATGTAAAATTGTCCCTCGAGTGTGGTGCGTTGTGTTAATGTGCGGGGATCGCTGGTCGGTGCGGACTCGGTGGGCCGAAGGACCCGTTTCCGTGCTATATCTATAAAACTAAAATAACCGAGTAAGGAATTAGTTCCAACCACCTGGCGGTCACTCCATGTTGCAACAAAATAAAGTTATTTTTAACAGTTATAAATGCACTTTTGTTACTGCAAGCTAAAAATACTGTTATTATTACCTTACTACCGAGTTATCCTTGATCTGAATTTGCTGGCTTTACCTTGCACTAAACATTATTCCCTTATCATGTATCTATACATTGTAAATGGATTGATTGGAAGCATGCTGACTGATGAGCACGCAACAACAGCTTTTCACTGTACATGACAATAAACTAAATGTAAACTGGGATTCACTCTAACCATCTAGCGATCACTCCGTGAAACAACGAGGTCGTTATTTTTAACTGTTAAACATAGAGACATAGTAAATAAGTGCAGGAGGAGGCCTTTTGGCCCTTCGAGCCTGCACTGCCATTCACTGTGATCATGGCTGATCATCCACAATCAGTAACCCGTGCCTGCCTTCTCCCCATATCCCTTGATTCCTCTAGCCCTTAGAGCCCTATTTAACTCTTTTAAATTCATTCGGTGAATTGGCCTCCACTGCCTTCTGTGGTAGAGAATTCCACAAATTCACAACTCTCTGGGTGAAAAAGTTATTTCTTATCTCAATTTTAAATGGCCTCCCCTTTATTCTTAGAATGTGAACCTTCTGAATTTGTAGTCGGCAGGGCAGTACTCTGCATATCGACAACTGTGGCCCCTGGCTCTGGACTCCCCCAACATTGGGAACATTTTTCCTGCATCTAGCTTGTCCAGTCCTTTTATAATCTTATTATATGTTTCTATAAGATCCTCTCTCATACTTCTAAATTCCAGTGTATACAAGCACAGTCTTTCAAATCATTCCTCATTTGACAGTCCTGCCATCTCAGGGATTAACCTCGTGTAGAAGTGTATATTTGTTACTGCAAACTAAAGATACCAAAGGCTGGTTAAAGCATTGTTTAATAGAGTATCACTGCACATCTCGATAAAAGCAATTGCGTGTCAACTTCAATGCCTCCCGCAGTGTAACTAGCAACAGCCTGTATTCTTAAAGAGACAGTGGTGTCTGATTACTGCGGGGACTCTCCATCTATTATAACCAAAATCAGTTATAAAGAAACATAGAAAATAGGTTCAGGGGTAGGCCATTCGGCCCTTCGAGCCAGCACCTCCAATCAATATGATCGTGGCTGATCATTCAAAATCAGTACTCCGTTCCTGCTTTCTCCCCATATCCCTTAATTCCATTAGCCCTAAGAGCTAAATCTAACTCTCTCTTGAAAACAAAGTTAAAGAGGTCCGTTATAAAGAGTGTAGACTGTGTACCTGAAATATTCTTCAATTCTGTTTCAGTTTTTTAAAGTTCCGTGTTTATTTTCTATAATACTTTGATTGCTTACTGTAAAGCGAAATGATCGTGGAGAAGGAATTTGATTTTACTTCAGTCTGAGGCAAACAGCGGGAGGCACGGTGGCGCAGCGGTAGAGTTGCTTCCCTACAGCGCCAGAGACCCGGGTTTGACCCTGACCATGGGTTCTTGCCTGTACGGAGTTTGTACATTGTCCCCGTGACCTATAACCATATAACCATGTAACAATTACAGCACGGAAACAGGCCATCTCGACCCTTCTAGTCCATGCCGAACACATAATCTCCCCTAGTCCCATATACCTGCGCTCAGACCATAACCCTCCATTCCCTTCTCATCCATATAACTATCCAATTTATTTTTAAATGATAAAAACGAACCTGCCTCCACCACCTTCACTGGAAGCTCATTCCACACAGCTACCACTCTCTGAGTAAAGAGGTTCCCCCTCATGTTACCCCTAAACTTCAGTCCCTTAATTCTCAAGCCATGTCCCCTTGTTTGAATCTTCTATACTCTCAGTGGGAAAAGCTTTTCCACGTCAACTCTGTCTATCCCTCTCATCATTTAAAAAACCTCTATCAAGTCCCCCCTTAACCTTCTGCGTTACAAAGAATAAAGCCCTAACTTGTTCAACCTTTATCTGTAACTTGGTTGCTGAAACCCAGGCAACATTCTAGTAAATCTCCTCTGTACTCTCTCTATTTTGTTGATATCCTTCCTATAAGTGCGTGGGTTTTGTTGACATCCTTCCTGCGTGGGTTTTCCCCGGGTTTCCCCTCACACTCCAAAGATGTACAGGTTTGTAAGTTAATTGGCTTTGGTAAAACTGTAAATTGTCCCTAGGGTCTGTTGGATAGTGTTAGTGTGCTGGGATCGCTGGTTGGCTCAGACTCAGTTGGCCTGTTTCCGCGCTGAATCTCTAACCTAAACTAAAAACTAGAGTAATAGAAGTATACAGTGTGGAAACAGGCCCTTCGGCCCAACTTGTCCACACCGGCCAACATGTCCCAGCAACACTAGTCCCACCTGCCCGCAATTGGTCCATATGCCTCCAAACCTGTCCTATCCATGTACCTGTCCAACTAAAGTCTAACAGGGCTGCACCATGGCGCAGCGGTAGAGTTGCTGTCTTACGGCGCTTGCAGCACCAGAGACCCGTGTTCGATCCCAACTACGGGTACTGTCTGTATGGAGTTTGTACGTTCTCCCCGTGACCCTATGGGTTTTCTCCGAGATCTTCGGTTTAATCCCACGCTCCAAAGACGTACAGGTTGGTTTAAGTGTAAATTGTCCCTAGTGTGTATAGAGTAGCGCTAATGTGCGGGGATCGCTGGGCGGTGTGGACACGGAACTAAACTGTCTAACTAAACTAAAATTAAAATGTGTAACATGGTAAACATTTCCCCTGTTGAATTAAATCAAGGTTGCTGGGAGACTTCATGTTGAAGTAACGCGCGTTAATGGTGCGATTCCAGAACGTCTGGATGGTGGCGATGATTCTTCAGAGAACTCGAGTGAGAGTGGGAGCTGTGAAGTTATGGATAACAATGGTGACATCGTGCACATGGCAAGGAAACTAACCTGCAGGGTAAGTGGGAATAGAATATATAACGGGAACGGTTCTGTAGAACGTAGATGAGGAAGCATTTCTTTATTCAGAGGGTGGTGAGTGTGGAATTCTTTGCCACAGACTGCTGTGGAAGCGAAGTCAGTGGATATTTTTAAGGCATAGATAAATTCTTGATTAGTACGGGTGTCAGGGGTTATGGGGAGAAGGCAGGAAAATGGAGTTAGCAGGGAAAGATAGATCAGCCACGATTTAATTTGCGGAGTGGACTTGAATAGGACTTGAATAGGCTAATTCAGCTCCTCTCCCTTATGAACATGAATATAGAATATAGAAAATTGGAGCACAAGAACAGGCCCTTCGACCCACACCTGTCTGTGCAGAACATGATGCCAAGACTGAAGACACTCGATCCAAAACGTCACCCTTTCTTTCTCTCCAGAGATGCTGCCTGTCCCCCTGAATTACTCCAGCATTTTGTGTCTATCTTCAGTGTAAACCAGCTTCTGCAGTTCCTTCCTACACCATTAAAATGTCATTATTTTGTGAAAGGCTTTGTTCTGTATCTTCCCATACCTCCCTGACGTCTGAAGAAGGGTCTCGACCTGAAACATCACCCATTCCTTCTCTCCAGAGATGCTGCCTGACCCACTGAGTTACTCCAGCATTTTGTGTCTTATCTTATGATGCCAAATCCAGACAGTTCTGCCTGCACATAAACCATATCCCTCCACTCTCTGCACATCCATGTGCCGATCCAAAAGTCTTTTAAGGTTCACCAGGTTAATTCCCTTTTATTCCTTTTAAGGTTCACCATGTTAATTCCTGGGATGGCAGGACTGATATATGATGAAAGAGTGGATTGACTGGGCGTATATTCACTGAAATTTGAGAGGGGATCTTATAGAAACATATGAAATTCTTAAGGGATTGGACTAGATACAGGAAATATGTTCCCCATTTTGGGGGAGTCCTGAACCAGGGGTAACAGTGTAAGAATAAGGGGTTGGCCATTTAGGACTGAGATGAGGAAAAACCTTTTCACCCAGAGTTGTGAACCTGTGGAATTCTCTGCCAAGGAGGCAGTGGAGGCAAATTCACTGGATGTTTTCAAGGGAGAGTTAGATTTAGCTCTTAGGGCAAACAGAATCAAGGAATATGGGGAAAAAGCAGGAACGGGGTACTGATTTATGATGATCAGCCATCATCATATTGAATTGCTTAAAGGGCCGAATGGCCTACTCCTGCTAACAATTTTCTATGTTTCTATGTTTTTAAATGCCTCTCATTGACAAAGTATCATTGCCGTTGCAAATTCCTGGAATAACGGTTGACTATTGAGAACATTGACCATGAAAAAAATCTCTTGCAGATTTTACTTTGGTGAATTAATTACAATTAATTAAATTGTAATTAAATGCTTACGATTTAAGCATGTAATTGTCTTATTACATGCATATTATCTTCAACAGATGATAATTTTTAAAATCACCAAGAAGTGTTGGGTGGCAGGGGTGAGAGCAAAGAAAAATATTAAACATTATACAAAATATTAAAATATATAGCATTCTTAAAGGCAGTCCATAGAAGTTCATAGGTGCTAAGGTTTGTGTTGTGTGGTGTTCGAGCTCAATGATTGTTTAGAAGAAGCTATTATTGAACCAGGTGCCCATGGATTTCATGCTCCTGCACCTTACTTATGATGTTAGGAGCAAAATGAGAGCATGGTCTGTGTGATGTGGGTCCATAGACAATAGGAGTAGACCATTCAGCCCATTGAATGATGCTGGCTGTCTTTTTGAGCCAGTGCCATCTATAGATCCCTTTGATGGTGGGGAAGTCAGTACTTTTGATGGACCAGGCAGTGTGTAAAACTCTGTAATCTTTAGTCAGAGGGTGGTGAATCTGTGGAATTCATTGCCACAGAATGCTGTGGAGGCCAAGTCAATGGATATTTTGAAGGCGAAGGTTGACAGATTCTTGATTGGTACAGTTGTCAGGGGTTATAGGGAGATGGCAGGGGAATGGGGTTGAAAGGGAAAAAATAGATCAGCCATGATTGAATGACAGAATGGTGGGGTGGACCTGATGGGCCGAATGGCCTAATTCTTCCCCTACAACTTATGAACTTATCTCATGCCATGTCTATGATATTCCAGAATAATATTACTGCAGAGTATGAAGTTATACCATCCTTTATTTAAGAAAAAAGCTATGCACCAGATTTGCAAACCAGCTGCATAATGACCCCCCACTGTCAGCAGTTTTGTTTTAAGCCTACTCAATAATAAATTGGCAAATATCACAGTGCCATTGCAGGTTCCAGCTTTCTGAGTGGTTATATATGATTGGCAAAACTGCAGAACAGTGATCTGGAGAAAGAGAAGGCGGTTACAAAAAACAAAGCTGCAGCAGTAATAACATTTAAGGCTTGTCCTTTGAAAGAAAATCAGCTAGTCGAGCTAAGATCGACACAAAATGCCGGAGTCAGTAAGTGGGTCAGGCATTTAGTGTCCGTCTTCGGTGTCAGCCAGCATCTGCAGTTCCTTCCTGGTCGACCTGCTGCTTCACAGCATCATAGACTCGGGTTCGATCCTGACTTCGAGTGTAGCCTGTGTGGAGTTTGCACGTTCTCCCTGTGACAACGTGGGTTTCCTCCGGGTGCTCCAGTTTCATCCTGCTTGCAAAGACCTGTGGGATTGTAGGTTAATTGGACTCTAGAAATGTTCCCAAGTGTGTTCAGGGAGTGGATGCAAGAGTGGGATAACATAGAACTAGTGTGAACGGGTGCTCGATGATCAGCTTGGACTCATTTTTGCTTTTGGGCCTGTTTCCATGCTGTACCTCTCAATCAATACTTGGGCGCTGAGGGATCACCATCAAGTTTTCCGCTAGCTATGCGGCACAACATGAAGCTTGGTACCAGAGTTGGAGTCATTGAGTCGTACAGTGTGGAAACGGGCCCTTGGGACCAACATGCCCCCCCCGGGCCCAACATGTCCCCCCGACCAACATGCCCCACCCGACCAACATGTCCCCCCGACCAACATGTCCCCCCGACCAACATGTCCCCCCGACCAACATGTCCCCCCCCGACCAACATGTCCCCCCCGACCAACATGTCCCCCCGACCAACATGTCCCACCCGACCAACATGTCCCACCCGACCAACATGTCCCCCCAACCAACATGTCCCACCCGACCAACATGTCCCCCCCACCAACAAGTCCCCCCCCCAACCAACATGTCCCCCCGACCAACATGTCCCCCCCGACCAACATGGTCCCCCCAACCAACATGTCCCCCCGACCAACATGGCCCCCCCGACCAACATGTCCCCCCCGACCAACATGTCCCCCCGACCAACATGTCCCCCCCGACCAACATGTCCCCCCGACCAACATGTCCCCCCGACCAACATGTCCCCCAACCAACATGTCCCCCCCGACCAACATGTCCACCCGACCAACATGTCCCACCCGACCAACATGTCCCCCCACCCAACATGTCCCACCCGCCCAACATGTCCCCCCGACCAACATGTCCCACCCGACCAACATGTCCCACCCGACCAACATGTCCCACCCGACCAACATGTCCCACCCGACCAACATCCCCCACCCGACCAACATGTCCCCCCAACCAACATGTCCCACCCGACCAACATGTCCCCCCGACCAACATGTCCCACCCGACCAACATGTCCCACCCGACCAACATGCCCCCCCGACCAACATGTCCCACCCGACCAACATGTCCCCCCGACCAACATGTCCCACCCGACCAACATGTCCCACCCGACCAACATGTCCCCCGACCAACATGTCCCACCCACCCCGACCAACATGTCCCCCCGACCAACATGTCCCCCCCGACCAACATGTCCCACCCGACCAACATGTCCCACCCCGACCAACATGTCCCACCCGACCAACATGTCCCACCCGACCAACATGTCCCACCCGACCAACATGTCCCCACCCCGACCAACATGTCCCAACAATGTCCCCCCCGACCAACATGTCCCACCCGACCAACATGTCCCACCCGACCAACATGTCCCCCCCGACCAACATGTCCCCCCCCGACCAACATGTCCCCCCCGACCAACATGTCCCACCCGACCAACATGTCCCACCCGACCAACATGTCCCCCCGACCAACATGTCCCACCCCGACCAACATGTCCCCCCGACCAACGTGGCCCCCCGACCAACATGGCCCCCCGACCAACCTGTCCCCCCCCCCGACCACCATGTCCCCCCAACCAACATGTCCCATCTGCACTAGTCCCACCAACCAGCATTTGGCACATATCGTTCGAAACCTATTGTATCCGTGTACCCATCTAAATGCTTCTTAAGCATTGTGATACCACCTGCCTCAACTCCCTCCTCCGGCAGCTTGTTCCATACACCCATCATCATTTGTGTAAAAATAGTTACCCTTCTGGTTCCTATTAAATCTTTCCCCCCTCACCTTAAACCTATGTCCTCTATTTTCCGCTACTCTGGGCAAGAGACTGGGCAAGTGCGTTTACCTGATCTATTCCTCTCATAATTTTGTATACCTCTTTCAAGTAACCCCTTAACCTCCTGTGCTCCAATGAATAGAGTCCTCGTCTATTCTAACCTCTTCCTGTAGCTCAGGCCTTTGAGTCCTGGCAACTTCCTTGTAAATCTTCCCTGCGCCCTTTCTAGTGGCCATTTGGCTTAATTTTGTGTGCCATAAATTATGGCATTTGCCTTTAAATTTTGTCTGCCTGTAATTATTATGTGGGTGGGATTTATTACGTAGGCGGAGACGTGTTTGCTGCTGGGATTCTTGGGCAGAAGCTTGTAGTATTTTTGTTTAGTTTGTAGGAAGCATGGCGGGAAGCCAAATCTTTCGACCATTCGGAGCTTTCTAAAGGGCCTGTCCCACTTTCACAACCTAATTCACAACCTTTTTTACTGGTGGACATTTTTCATCATGCTAGAAAAACGCTCCGACCTACATGATGCCACGAGCACCTACCACCTACCTACGACCTCCTACGATCTCGTGGCGACCATGCTGCGAGTATGAGTCAAGGGCAAACTCGGCAGAGGTCGTGAATTAGGTCGTGAAAGTGAACCATGGCCCTTAACACGGAGAGACGTTTTATTAAAAGTTTACGAGTAACACTAAGATGAAGAACAAGAAGGAGTTTGGATGAATATCTTACTGTTTTACTTCGACAATAAAGAAACTATTAATCAAGAGACTGTGTTTGGGAAGATTTCTCTTTGGACGGCTTTGAATGTCTCGTAGAGAGCTCCCATGCGTAAAACGACACTATCTCCTTATCCCATGTCTTCTCCTAGTGGCGAGAGGGAGCAGTTCCTTGAACGATATAATAATCTTCCACTATATCGAGTCGAAAGGAGGTGGTAGAATCAGTCTCAAAGAAGATGGCCAGAAGATCGGGCTGGATCTCTGGAGATAATCTGCCACTATACCCTTTCCAGCTTGACAACATCTTTCCTATAACATGCTGCAACATCTTTCCTGCAACGTCAAAACACAATATTTATTAGCAGTCCATGAACAATTCACAGCAACTGCTGAAGTAAAATTTCAAATTTGGAAATAAAATGTTTGTTTATCCAGTTTAGGGCGGCACGGTGGCGCAGCAGTAGAGTTGCTGCCTTACAGGGCCAGAGAACTGGGTTTGATCCTGACGACAGGTGCTTGTCTGTATGGAGCTTGTACCTTCTCCCCGTGACCTGCATGGGTTTTCTCCGGACTTTCTGGTTTCGGAGAAAAGACGCATAGGTTTGTAGGCTAGTTGGCTTGGAATAATTGCAAAATGACCCTAGTTTGCTTAGGATAGTATTAACGTGCGGGGATCGCTGGCCAGTGCGGACTCGGTGGGCCGAAGAGCCTATTTCCACGCTGCATCTCAAAATAAACTAAACTAAATTGATTGGAAAGGTTTAGAGGAATATGGGCCAAACATAGGCAGGTGGAACCAGCGTAGACGTGGCTAGAAGGGCCAGAGGGCCTGTTTCTGTGCTGCATAAGTCTGAGTGTGTATGCATTGTCACCAGTAATGTTATGTTACTAAGTATTTTGTGTTGTTGAGAAGCTTCTCAGTTTGTCGCTCTATCTTGACAGGTAAAAATAAAAGAAGCTACAGGACTTCCGATCAACTTATCAAACTTTGTATTCTGCCAATACATCTTCTGGGAGCACTCTGAGCAAACAGTTGCTCCCCCGATGGTCAATCCGGATAGGCCTTCGCTCAAAAACAAGGCCGTGCAGTACATGGTGAAGTTTGACCACAGTAAGGTAAGCAGGTCCTTGTGAACTCACGTGGGGATCATACAGCACACAATCAGGCCCTTTGGCCCATCACATCCATGCTGACCTCGGGGTCAACAGTGCCCCCCTCCGCTGAGGCACAGAGGGTGGACAGGCGAGGATAGGGATGTCGGTTCGCACGTCCAAGGGAAGGCGACGGCTGGAGGCCCTGCAGTGGCCAGGGGCTCGCCTGGATCGGGCGCCCGCTCACAGGACCTGGAGCGCGGGCTGGTCCTTGAAAATGGCGCCAAATGTTGCCGCCTCTTGCATGCGGTCTCAGTAGACTATTTCTGTACACTTTGTTAATCGGGGATTGTGCTTAGGTATGGTAATACTTTATTGAACTGCATGCAAGTAAAATGTTACTGTACGTTTGCACATGTGACCCTTTAGCCCACCTACATGAATCCCATTTGCCCACATTAGGCCTGCCATTTAAGAGTGTGTCTAAACAGAGTAATTCCACCATTTCCTATGGCAGTGTGTGTTCTAGATAGAAACCATTCTCTGTATTTAAAAAAAAAATCTCTCTTTAGCTTTTAAGAAGGAGCTGCAGATGCTGGAAAATCGAAGGTAGACAAAAATGCTGGAGAAACTCAGCGGGTGAGGCAGCATCTATGGAGCGAAGGAAATAGGCAAAGTTTCGGGCCGAAACTTTGCCTATTTCCTTCGCTCCGTAGATGCTGCCTCACCCGCTGAGTTTCTCCAGCATTTTTGTCTACCTCTCTTTAGGCCCTTAACACTCTATTCGAGACCCTCAGACTCTCTTTGATTGGACTTTACTGGACTTTATCTTGCACTAAACGTTATTCATAATATTCCCTTGATCATATATCTATACACTGTGGACGGCTCGATTGTAATCATGTGTTGTCTTTCCGCTGACCGAAGGACATGCAACAACAGCTTTTCACTGTACCTCGCTACACATGACAATAAACCAAACTAAACTTCCTTTCACCTTAAATTTGCACCCTCCTGTTTTTGAACCCCCTACCATAAGTGATAGGAGCAGAATTAGGTCATTCGGCCCATCAAGTCTACTCCGCCATTCAATCATGGCTGATCTATCTCTCCCTCCGCACCCCATGCTCCTGCCATCTCCCCATAACCCCTGACACCCGCACTAATCAAGAATCTATTAATCTCTATTAATTGATTTGGCCTCCGCAGCCTTCTGTGGCAATGAATTCCACAGATTCACCACCCTCTGACATGAAATTCCTCTTCATCTCCTTCCTAAAGGAACATCCCTTAATACTGAGGCTATGACCTATTTTTCTAGATTCCCCCACTAATGGAAACATCCTCTCTACATCCACTCCATCCAGGCCTTTCACTAATTCGGTAAGTTTTAATAAGGCAGGTTACCCCCATCCTTCTAAACTCCAGCAAGTATAGGCCCAGTGCTGTCAAACGTCATCATGTGTTAACCCGCGTCATTCCTGGGATCATTCTCTGTTTCTGTGTTCCTGTTCACCATTCCAGGATTTTGTGGTGCACGTTACGGAGGAGTTTCTGGAGTTTATCGCAGAGGGAGCGCTGGCCATTGAAGTCTGGGGCCATCGGTGTGCAGGTAACGGCAGGACCGTCTGGGAAATGGATGCACTGCAAGCGAAGACACGCACACTACGTGACAGGTACAGAACCGCTTCCAGCGCACGATGCCCTCATTAATGGTCTTGGTTTTTAATTTCCTTTGTTTAACATCTTAAGAAGTTCAGCTATTTACATTTTATTACTGCATGTAATGATAGGCGGCACGGTGGCGCAGCGGTAGAGTTGCCGCCTTCCAGCGCTCACAGCCTCAGAGACCCGGGTTCGATGCCGACTACGAGTGCTGTCTGGTTTTCACCCGCACTCCAACGATGTACAGGTTTGTAGGTTATCTGGCTTGGTACATTTGTAAATTGTCCTTTGTGTGTGTGTGTAGGATGTCGTTAGTGTGCGGGGAGCACTGGTCGGCATGGACTCTGTGGGCCGAAGGGCCTGTGTCTGCACTGCATCTCCCAACTAAACTAATATCTTAGGAAGTTCAGCTTTTCATTTACGTTTTATTACTTCTTCTAAAGGGCCTGCCCCACTTTCACGACCTAATTCACAACCTTTTTTACTCGTGGACATTTTTCATCATGCTAGAAAAATGCCCCGACCTACTTGATGCCACGAGTACCTATGACTAGCATCACGACCTACCTACGACCTACCTACGACCTTGTGATGACCATACTGCGAGTATGAGTCAAGGGTAAACTCAGCAGAGGTCTTGAATTGGGTCGTGAAAGTGGGACAGCCCTTTACCGAGTCCACATCACCTGATTAGAAATTGTTCAATCAGAGCTGAATACGCTTCTCGGCATCTGCATACCATGGCGCCTCGTGCTTCTTGTGCTTCTTGTGCGTGGTGGTGGAAAGATTAGCAGAAACAGGCGCGACGTGAACGCTCTTTCCTTGACCCCATTTTATTACTGCATATTACTGTGGTAATATGTACAGCGTAGGAACGGGCCCTTCAGCCCACAATGTTTTAGACTTTAGAGATACAGCATAGAAACATTCGGCCCACCGAGTCCGCGCCGACCAGCGATCCTCGCACATTAACACTATCCTACCCCCACTAGGGACAATATTTACATTTATTCCAAGCCAATTAACCTACAAACCTGCACGTCTTTGGAGTGTGGGAGGAAACCGAAGATCTCGGGGGGAAACCCACGCAGGTCACGGGGAGAACGTACAAACTCCAGTAGCCGGGATCGATCCCGGGTCTCCGGCGCTGCAATCGCTGTAAGGCAGTGGCTCTAGCTTTGTGCCACCGTGCCCGAGATACTTGGATCTCTTACCCCGTGTGATTGGTTTTCCGTTGTAACAGGTGGAGTGAGGTGACACGGCGGATTGAGATGGGGATCTCATTGCAGGAGCTGAATGAAATGGGAGAATACACAGCAGTGGAGGTGTCTCTCGCCAAAGATGTCAACACTGGCGGCGTCTTCCAGATTAGACAGGTACTTTGCGAATTGAGGAGAGGATTTATGCATTTTGTGTAAGTTAACGTTATAAACACCAAAATGTGAAATGGTCAAGTTTAGGTAGTTGAGACAGGGAATATCTCAACATTTAAGAATTAGTTAGACAGGAACATGGATAGGACAGGTTTGGAGGGGTATGGGCCAAACATGGGCAGGTGGGACAAGTGTGGCTGGGGCATGTTGGCCGGTGTAGGCAAGTTGGGCCGAAGGACCTGTTTCTCTGTGATTCTAAAATTCGAAATGCAAGTGGCTAAAACCAATGACAGACATTTTACAATATTTAGTTCAGGTCTGAACCGTAAGGTCTGAATGACAATAAAGGAAATTCTAATAATAATGATCAATAGATTGTTTAGGGTCAAAGAGTCATACAATGTGGAAACAGGCCGACACCGACCAACATGTCCAATCTGCACTAGTCCCACCTACCTGCATTTGGCCCATACCACTCTAAACCTATCCTATACATGTACCAGTCTAAATGCTTCTTAAACGTTGCTATAGTCCCTGCCTCATCTACCTCCTTTGGCAGATTGTCCATACGCCCACCACCCTTTGTGCACAAATGGTATCCCTCAGATTCCTCTTAAACCTCTTCCCCCTCACCATAAACCTCTCATTCTTGATTCCTCTACTCTGGGCAAGAAACCCTTGTGCGTTTACCTGATCTTTTCCTCTCAAGATTTTGTACATCTCTATAAGATCACCCCCTCATCCACCTGCACTCCAAGGAATGGAATCCTAACCTGCTAAACCTCTCCCTATAGCTCAGGCCCTTGAGTCCAGGCAACATCTTCGTAAATCTGCTCTGCACCCTGTCCAGCTTGACAGCATCTTTCCTAGTACATGGTGCCCAAAACTTAACACAATATTCTGAATGTGGCCTCACCAACATCTTGTATAACTGGAATAGGACCTCCCTACTTCTATACTCAATACTCTGACTGATGAAGGCCAAGAAGCATTTTTGACCACCCTATCTGCCTGTGACTCCACTTTCAAGGAGCCAAGTACCTGCAAAAAATGTTAAATAATTGTTATCCATTTTTGTTTAATTGCATCTCGTGAAATAATAGTCACGGAATGTTTTTCCACATTAAATGTTATGTATAAACATGAGTTATTTATGACATTGAATTATCAGAGTTCTATTTCGTAAACCTCTGCATAGAGTTCTGTGGAGTTTTGATTCTGATAGTAAGAATTCATTTTATACTTGTATTACATTGTTGTGCTCAGTTAACTTGAGGTGTGTGTGTGTGTGTGTGTGTGTGTTTTTGATCAGGGGCAATCTCGTAGGATTGAGGTCATCGTTAAACCAGTCCAGCACTCGGGGACGTTGCCGCTGATGGTGGAGGCTATTTTGTCTGTCTCCATAGGTTGCATTTCTGCCAGATGCACCAAACTACAGAGGCCATTGGATAGTTATCAGGTAAGGGACTCGCTTATAATTAAGGGAAGGTCGGAGGTTGAGGGGAGACTTGGTAGAAGTAGATAAAATCACGAGAGGCGTAGATAAGGTAGACAGTCAGAGTCTTTTTCCTCAAGGTAGAAATGTCCAACACTGGAGGGGATAGGTGAGAGTGGGAAGGTTTTAACGGAGAAATGCGAGGCAAATTTTTTTGCACAGTAAGGCCTGGAGCGCATTGCCATTGCCAAGGGTGATGGTGGAGGCAGATACGATAGTGGTGTTTAAAAAACTTATGGAGAGGCACATGGAAGTGCAAGGACTGGACAGGTATGGATCATGAACAGGCAGATGAGCTTAGTTTAATGTGGCATCATGTTTGGCATCATGTTGAATATCAGGGGCTTATGCCAAGAAATATCTGGCCCATGTTTGAATAAATAGTTTGCTGGTGAAGTCCTATTTGCAGAGTTAATTTCATTATAGCTCCGAATGGAAGTGCAAAATATACCAGTTTTGGGTAATAATTAAATGGAAACTCTAGGGGTATGGGATTCTAGTTTTAGTTTAAGTTTAGTTTATTGTTGCGTGTACCGAGGTACAGTGAAAAACTTTTGTTGTGTGCTGACCAGTTAACGGAAAGACAATACATGATTACAATCGTGCCATCCACAATTTACAGATACATGATGAAGGGAATAACGTGAATGATGTTTAGTGCAAGATAATGCCAGTAAAGTCCGATCAAAGATAGAGATAGTCAGAGGGTCTCCACATGGGTAGATAGTGGTTCAGGACTACTCTCTCATTGTTGATGGGATGGTTCAGTTGCCTGACAACAGCTGGGAAGACATTTAGAGAGTTGATTCCAATTGCAGGGTTGGTTCCATTATAACTCAGTAATGGAGGTGCAAACTATACTAATTTTGGATAACAGTTAAGTGACAACTCTCAGGATATTGGAGTTTACCCTTTAGTTTGTTGGTTGCAGGCACTTTAGCTTCTGTACCATGTCTGGCATTTAAGATTCTCAATCAAAGCAGACCGCTAAACTGACTTGATAGTTTTATGTTACAGGAATAACAAATGCTGTTTCTCGTATAACAGAATGTAATATAGTTTAATCCCTATTGAAAAGCATTTCCATTCATTTGTTTACAAACTATCCAGATTACGTCTCAAATTACGACCATTCGATTAATATTTTGCCAGGACAAGTGCCAGTTTTGTCTGTTCATTTTTGACGTGTGCATAATTTTAATTAAACACAAAATGATGCGTGCTTGTTCCAAGTCATGTGAAACGTGAAGTGATAATGTGGTGTTTTGAAATGTTTCCATGAAGGTGTCTTTACTAAGTTTATTTTCTCCTGCCAGAAAGAGGAGGAGGAGGATATGGATAGTTACCAGGTATTGTTGGTGCTACTATAAGCTTTGTGGCATGAAGCGCAACTGCCAGCAACTGACTCACATCTTAGGCAATGGAGATGGAAATATTAAGCTTTAACATGTATTGTGTGCACTTTCTAAACCATTCATGTCTTAATGTCCAGCTGTAATTGTCCAAGATAAATGTTCCATAGCATTGGGAATTAACGATTCTCCTAATCATGCTCAGATTAACATTATTACATTTTTTTAAAGCTATTTAAAACCAGATTATTATTATTATTTGTTATTAGAATCAGAAATGTGAATTTGCAAGGTTGATACATGCAATGTGGAAATAATCTTTGTGGAGCGTAACTAACTTCAAACCATATTGACTGCAGAAATCGGAGGTAAATGCATGGGATTTAAGTTTGGCACTGATCCATGCAGCATTGTGTCTTATTGGGTTAAAATTCCAACTTCCACCTTGACGGTGATCACAAATACAAGAAATTTGTGCTGTGCTTTCTTGCAGCCAGTTCGCCTGTGGCAGCTCGCCAACTTGTCACTTCTTCGGTAAATTAGAGCCCTGCTTCAAGCTCTGACAACGTTTTGTTGTTTTCCTCCCAGACTGACAGCCTAGTCAGGTATTGAAGTCCCCCCCCCTCCCCCCCGCCCGCCTCTCTGTTTCATTGTCCTATGTGGCATCTTTTGGAATTCATCTATCCATCAGATCATTAAACAAAGCATCTCACACTTAAACGTTTGTAATAATATCAGAGAGTAATGGACAAGTTACTTTTTTTCCCCCAGAGACTTTTAGTTCAGTTAGGTCCTAGGTTAAGGTAGACACAAAGCTGGAGTAGGTCTTAGGTTACTTGGGAGCATGTGAAAACCAAACATTCAATGTGCAACCTACTTCGAAGAATTGATCAGGATTTTAACTGGACTTGTAAATTTGTGTCTGCAAAATTTTGTTTGATGTTAGAATATACATCGTATTTTGCTTGAAAGCTAATAATAAATAGGCAAAAAGGTTGAAACTTCCTTTCTAATCCGTGTATGTAGATTATGATTTCATTTTAGAAAATAAATATATATAATATTTTGCTTTTCCATTGAATGCTGATAATAAATAGTCAAGAAGGTTGAATCTTCCTTTCTAATTCTGATCATGGTAAACCTTTTTTGGATCAAGAAACGGAATCCTTTCAGTTCTCGTGTTATTTGTTAGTCAGAGAGTTGCTGGAATCCAAAGAGCAGTGCCAACAATTGGAGGAAACTTTCAGTCATATTATTCCTTCAGATCAGTCATAGGGATGATCATGGCAAGCAACAGGAGTATTGGGGATCAGGGCCACATTGATGCATCACCTGCCTTTACACATATAGTACTCTGTTTTATAACACAAACGATATTAAAACTTCCATTCCCTTTTATAATTTCGTTTCTTGACAGTGATTCACATTTCGAAGGGTCGTCATTCTCATAGAGTCGTCCAGCATTGAGAGGGAGAAAACCCCTCAAAGGTTGAGAGGGAAATATAGGCCAGTCTTGATTTGAATGGGGGAGTTGACTCGATAGGCCGAATGGCCCAATTCTGCTCATAGAATTTATGAACTTATGAGCATGGAAACAGACATTTAGTTCCAATTGGCCAAGATGCTGCATCTACGCTAGTCACACCTGCCAAGGTTTGGCCCATATCCTTCAAAACCTTTCCTGCCCTCGACCAAAATGAAACAGCCCCTTGAGGTAATTTGGTCGCGGTGAAGTAGTTGTTTGTTGTAATCATTTTATTGAGACCAATGAGCACCAGCAAAACAAAACAAAAGTGATACTCATCAATGTTAACCAGTGCCACAAACAAATCACCCTGGTCAATAAAACAGAGAGCATCTGATTCCAAGGACAATGAACAATGGATAACGATCTGGAAAGGTTTTATCAGATTTATTTCCCTTGTTGCTGGATTGGAAACAAGGAGCAACAAAAGCCTCTGATGTTATCTTGTTGAGATCATTTAGTTTAGAGATACAGCGTGGAAACAGGCCCTTCGGCCCACCGAGTCCGCACCGACCAGCAATCCCCGCACATTAACACTACCCTACACATGCTAGGGTCAATTTTACATTTATACTAAGCAAATTAACCTACAAACCTCTACGTCTTTGGAGGAAACCGAAGATCTCAGAGAAAACGCACACAATCATGGGGAAAATGTACAATCTTCGTGGAGCCAAGCACCCCATGTCAGGATCGAACTGGGGTCCCTGACGCTGTAAGGCAGTAACTTTACCACTGCGCCACCGTGCTGCCCCGACAAAAAATGTGTCGACAAAAAATGTCCATAAGATCTTCAACAAAATCTCAGTGCTATACATGAACAGACATATTGTCCCAGAGGAAGCAGATTCATTTCCACTACTGGTCAATATTATACTCAACGGCATAGGTGACATGTAATATACACGGCAGAGCTTACATTCTAGAAAGAAGCCAGTCACTTAAAAAAATTCTGGTATAATCAAAAGAAAATTGCCTTGAAATAACAATGTCCATATTGTGACATTCAGTAAGTCTTTATCCGAATTAATTTGCAAATGTTTTAACATTGCATGTCCAATGATACTGGGCCCTGTAACTCTTGCATTGATAAAACTTTATCAGTATGCAAGCTTCAATTCAGAATTTATTATGAATCCAGATTTGCATTAATGATAGATACAATTCCTGGTCTCTTATGTTCCACCTTGGATAAAACATTGATGAAGTAGGTTTGAACACGTAACATAAAAGTTAGATTTACTCAAGCAAATAATAAAAAAACTGTAAATTGGGAGAAATAAAATTGGAGACAAGAAGGGCTTTCTTCTATGGAAATTAGTCTATCTTTCAGTGACGAACACATCATAAATAGGTCTCAGTGCATAACGCTCTCAGCTGGTCCGTTAAATCTAAGAGTTTGGTTCCAGTGGTTGACCAGCGTTTCAGTTAGGTGAAGCTACAAAAAGAGAATTTAGCTTAATTATTTTAGCCATAAAATCTGATACTCTTCATCTTAAAAAGGAAATGTTCTAAAAAGTAAATTAAGTTGTACAGGAATAATTGCAATATGAATTGGGTTTTGTCTGCATTAATGGGCATCATTCCATTTTATATTTGTTTGAGGTGACATTAAAAAGATTTATTTTATTGTTGAAGGCAAATCAAGGAATGAAAAGATTTTGATCCATCTCCATTTTACCTATATGTACAAAAGCAGGGTTCGAAATACTACTTTAGGGCAATACAAACCATTGGTGTGGAAAAAAATAAACTCTGCAAGCTGTGCCAGGGTATGAAAATTACTGCAATTGGTGACACATGCTCATTAAATTGACAAAAGAGTGCATTTCTCTTAACAATGGCCCAGCACATGGATATTATCATGATGGATTTTTGATGTATAGATAAAGAAATGGCTTCCTATTATTTGTGATAGATGAAAACAAAATTATTTGGAACATGACAGGATGTAAATATAAATTTTATTTTTGTAGATCATGTTTACAAAAAAAAAGATCTCTTTGATTTCCTTTAGAACATTGCATGAATCTAATTGCACTTGAAAAATAGCAAATCAAGTTATGACAGATGGTATTTCGATTCCTGCATCTACTAACATTTTGAAGGGCTTCTTCTTTGCTACTTGCAACAATAATGAGCATTAAACTGCTGATACCATAAGTTCCATGGCAAAGCATGAATGCATGAAACCACCGCATGGGGTATTTGAAAGCAATTGAACTTTCACGTGATGAGACTCATCCATTTCTTAACTGTTGCAAAAACTGGTAAACCTCGGGTGAAACTTTTGTAATCATTTATGTTGGTGAATTGAAGGCTCAGCTGCAAATATTTGTAATAATGCAATGCCACTGTACAGTTTTACAATAGTTACTGCTTCGATCTTTTACAAGTTAATCACATGAAGTTATGCTTGACCATGTACAGCAGGTTATTCCATTGATGCCTTGGTGGCTTCTACACAATAGTATTTAGAACTGAACCACAGAGACCAGGAAGTTCTCATCTTCAGTACCCAGCAGAGCAGCTTTGTAGAACAAAGATTAGAACATTAGAAGGATGAGGGGGAGGGGGGGGGGATGATTGGAACAACTGATTGGAACTTACTGATCACCGGTAAATCACCCCTTATCCTCCTGGACTCCAAAGAATGAAGGCAATAGACAATAGGTGCAGTAGTAGGCCATTCGGCCCTTTGAACCAAGAGTCAAGAGAGTCAAGAGTCAATTTAATTGTCAACCAGCACTGCCATTCAATGTGATCATGGCTGAACAAACTCCTAGCCTGCTCAAACTCTTCCTCTTAGCTCAGGCCCTTGAGTCCTGGCAACAGCTACTGAGATGTACACATGTGACTGTCTTTTTTGAGCAAGGTTGGGTTTTAACACTTTAGAGATACAGTGAGGAAACAAGCCCTTCAGCCCACCGTGTGTGCGCCAACCAACAATCATCCCATGCACTAGCACTATCCGACAGACTAGGGACAATTTACAGTTTTACCTAAGCCAATTAACCAACAAACCCGCACATCTTTGGAGTGTGGGAGGAAACCAGAGCACCCAGAGAAAACCTACGTGGTCACAGGGAAAATATACAAACTCCGTACAGACAGCACCTGTAGTCAGGATCAAACCCGGGTCTCTGGCGCTGTAAGGCAGCAACTCTCCGGCTGCACCACCGTGTCGCCCTCGTGTCACTTAGTCTGCACGATCACATAACAAGCAGGTATTCTTGTAATGAATTTGTGCCTTCTGAAGCTATGGATTAAACTCCAAATAGTGTAGCGCTCATGAATGATGTGAGGGAATATATTTCATTGAATCAGTGATGATCATGAACTTAGAGACATGAATGAAAACCTGAGGAGAACCTACTATGAATTGTCTATTGTCTATTAAATGTAAATTGGGAAGAGTTTCCCTGGAATAAGATGGGATCTTATTGAACATATAAGATTATTAAGGGTTTGGATACGCTAGAGGCAGGAAACATGTTCCCGATGTTGGGGGAGTCCAGAACCAGGGGCTACAGTTTAAGAATAAGAGGCAAGCCATTTAGAACAGAGATGCAGAAACACTTTTTTACACAGAGAGTTGTGAGTCTGTGGAATTCTCTGCCTCAGAGGGTGGTGGAGGCCCTCTCTCTGGATACTTTCAAGCGAGACCTAGATAGGGCTCTTAAAAATAGCGTCAGGGGATATGGGGAGAAGGCAGGAACGGGGTACAGATTGGGAATGATCATCCATGATCACATTGAATGGCGGTGCTGGCTCGAAGGGCCGAATGGCCTACTCCTGCACCTATTGTCTATATTGAATGTTCATCCAGTATTCGGGGGGAGAAATCCTTTCCTCAGCAGTACAGCTAAACATTCATTTCATCATGTTCATTTGGTAAAGTTATCATTTGATCCAAGGCAGGTTATTCCACTGCTCTCTTGGGTGGCAACTGAACCACAGAGACCAGGAAGTTCTCAGCTTCAGTACCCAACTGAGCAGGTTTGCAGGTTTGCAGATAGAAGATTAGAAAATTAGAAGGATGATGGGGAAACCTCATTGAAACTTACCGAATAGTGAAAGGCCTGCATAGGGTAGATGTGGAGAACATGTTTCCACTAGTGGGAGAGCATAGGGCGCAGCCTCAGAAAAATTGGACGTATATTCAAAAAGGTGATGAGGAGGGATTTCTTCAGGTAGAGGGTGGTGAATCTGTGGAATTCATTGACTGTGGAGGCCAAGCCAATGGGTATTTAACGACTTGTAGACATGAATGAAAACCAGCAGAGTATCTTCTCTGATTGTAGATTGGGAAGAGTTTCCCTGGAATGTCCATCCAGTACTCTGGGATAGAAAGTCTTTCCTTGGCAGTACAGTGGAAAATGGGTTGTTGCAAATAAGGTCATGAGGTTCATGTAACGTGTTGTAAAGCTGTCCAGTGGCACCACAATTGATGCACCTTACAGTGTTCCCTTCAGAGACACACGAACAGGAGTAAACTTTGCCTTGTGTCTTAATCCTTGTCATTGTTCAGGAGGAAGATTTGAATGAGGTGCGTGAGAGATGGTCTGATGCGTTGATGAAGCGTCGAGAATATCTAGATGAGCAAATTCAGAAAATAATCAACAAGCAAGGTATGTTTGCTTCAGGCAGTAATATTTAGTTTTGCTTTAGTTTTGGTTATTATTGTCACGTGTACCGAGGTAAAGTGCAAAGCTTTTTTGTTGCGTGCTATCCAGTCAGCAAAAAGAATATATACGTGATTACACTCACATCGTCCACAGTGTACAGATACAGGATGTTCAACTTGCACCTCCTCCAACCTCATCGACTGTATCCGCTGTTCCAGGTGTGGACTTCTATATATCGGCGAGACCAAGCGCAGGCTCGGTGATCGTTTTGCAGAACACCTCCGCTCAGTCTGTCTAAACCTACCTATCTCCTGGGTTGCTCAACAACTTAACTCCCACTCCCATTCCCACACTGATCTTTCTATCCTGGACCTCTTCCAATGTCAGAGTGAGTCCCAGCGCAAATTGGCAGAACAGCACCTCATATTTTGCTTGGCCAGCTTACGCCCCAGCGGTATGAATATTGACTTCTTTAACTTCAAGTAACCCTTGCTTTCCCCATCTCTCCATCCCTCCCCCATCCTACTTCTCCGACTAGTTTGACCGCCTGATTTGTATGCCGCGTTGTTAACTTCCCCAGCTAACAATGATCTATTCTACATTTTCCTTGACCTTCGTCCCCTTTGATTTCTCATTTTCACACCTTATCCTTCCATCTCTCTTGTTTCCCTCTCCCCTGACTCTGTCTGAAGAAGGGTCTCGACCCGAAATGTCACCCACTCCTTCTATGCAGTGATGCTGCCTGGTCCCGCTGAGTGACTCCAGCATTTTGTGTCCATCTAAAGTGAATAACGTTCAACACAGGGTAAAATCCGATAAAAGATAGTTCGATGAGGTAGATGTGAGCATCGGAAACATGAACGAGAGTTAACAAGCTTCTCAAAACTGCTCTCATTAGTGGCTGTAACTCCGCCTGCCGACTCAGTATAATTCTCTTCCGATCAAAAAACCCCCAACTTTATCCCAACTTTCCTGGACTCTACACACCCATCGCTCTTTGTAGTAGAGAATTTCATAGACTATACATGATTGCAATCAAGCTGTTCAAGGTGTACAATTAGTTATCCCCTTGTTTTTTTAACACTTGTCAACTAAATGTTATCCCCTTATCATGTACACGGCCAATGGCTCGATTATAATCATGTATTGTCTTTCGCTGACTGGTTGGCACGCCACCAAAGCTTTTCACAGTACACTCGGTACACGTGACAATAAACTGAACTGAACCGATATAGCAGCTGCCACACTACCATTTCAAGGGTAGACAGAATTTTGCGGAACCGCTCTATTTTAAACAACAAACATGTTCGACTTTTGACTTTCTGCTTTCCCACGAAGAAAAAACAGAAGATGACGTGGAGAGGGAAGCCAGGCTGGTGGAGCAGTGGGTGGGCCTCACTGAGGAGAGGAACGCTGTGCTGGTTCCTGCCCCAGGCAGTGGAATTCCAGGAGCCCCAGCAGACTGGTCAGTACAATCCCTGCCTCAAGTCACTTAACAGTCTGTGGAAGGGTCTCAACCAGAAACGTCACACCTTCCTTCTCTCCAGACATGCTGCCAGTTACTCCGGCATTGTGTGTCTATCTTGACTTATAGAGTCTTACAGCGTGGAAACAGGCCCTTCGGCCCAACGTGCCCACACCGGCCAACATGTCCCAGCTACACTCCTCCCAAATACTTGCGTTTGGCCCACATCCCTCCAAACATGTCCTATCCATGTACCTGTCTAACTGTTTCTTAAACTTTGCGAAACTACCTCCTCTGGCACCTCGTTCCATACACCCACCACCCTCTGCGTGAAAATGTTACCCCTCAGATTCTTATCAAATAGTTCCCCCATCACCTTACCATTTGTTTGGTAGGTATTTATAACTCTTCCTTTTGTGGTTAATTTAGTCAGTTTTCTAAACCTGGCTCGATCTTTCCCCAACCAACCTCTTTGCAAAATTTAGATTTTAAACCTTTTAAGGTGAGAAGGGAAAATTTAAAGGAGATTTAGACGTTACTTTTTGACTTTAGAGTTACAGCGTGGAAACAAGCCCATCGACCCTCCGAGTCCGCGCCAACTAGCAATCACCCTGTACACCAGCACTATCCCACATACTGAGGACAGTTTACAATTGATGTGGAGGACAGGTTTTTTTACATGGAGGGTGGGGTGGGGGCTGGGGGGGGGGGGGGGGGGGGAGGGGAAGAGGGGCTTTGAATGAGCTGCCACAGGTTGTGGTGGAGGTAGATACAATAGTGGCATTTCAGAGGCTTTGAGTTAGGCCCATGGTTATACAGGGGGCGGAGGGGTTATGGATCACGTACAGGCAGAGGAAATGAGTTTGACCTGGCATCATGTTCGGCATGGACCTTGATGGCTGTAACGATTGTTGTTGTCCTCTGACTACCATCAGACTAAAGAAATTGTTCCTCATCTCCTGTGAGCAAGTGAGCAACATGACAGTTCACTGTGATCTGTTCCACATCTGTTCTTAAACATCGCTGATTAACAAGTACATCTCCAGATCCCTTGTGGACAAAAAGGCTGGAGAAACTCAGCGGGTGAGGCAGCATCTATGGAGTAAAGGAATAGGCAACATTTCAGGTCGAAACCCTTCTTCAGACAAACCAGTACTGTCAAATTTACTTCATAATGTAAAGACCATTTGTGAAAAACTTGGCTTATTTTGAAGTCCTCTTCCATTGATTTGGCATTCTCGGTGTTTATCATAACACTGCAATAATTGAAGATTGCAATCGCTTGTTTTGGTATCCCTTACATCTCAGTCTCATGACTTGTACATTGGCAACATTTGGTTTCAATACAAATTTATTGACCATTTTTGAAATTCTCCATTTGATGGAAGTGAAGCAAAAGGATAGTCTATAAGGCACAGTGAAAAGCTTTTGTAGGCTAACCAGTCTAATTAGAACACGACTCATTTCCCGACATTACCAGTGCATTGGAGAACAATCATCTGATGTATGTCTTGTGTAGATTATCAGCATTGGAAAACTAGATCATTTGAAAATCCCTGATGCAACAGAGTAGTGATCAATAAATTTTCAAAATGTTACATTTTTAGTTTCACTCGGAATAAACCACTAGGACCTGTCTTGTTCCGAACCTCATTGAAACTTACAGAACAGTGAAATGCCTGGATAGAATGGATGTGGAGAGGATGTTTCCACTACTGGGAGAGTCTTGAACTACAGCTCATGGCCTCAGAATAAAAGGAAGGAGATGAGGAGAAATTTCTTTAGTCAGAGGGTGGCGAATCTGTGGAATTATTTGCCAGAGAAGGCTGTGGAGGCCAAGTCAGTGTATATTTTTAAGGCAGAATTAGTTAGATTTTTGATTGTCTGAAGAAGGGTCTCATCCCAAAAAGTAACCCATTCCTTCTCTCCAGAGATGCTGCCTGTCCTGCTTGGTTACTCCAGCATTTTGTGTCTACCTTAGATTTTTGATCAGTACAGGTGTCAGAGGTTATGGGGAGAAGGCAGGAGAATCAGATTAGGAGGGAGAGATAGAACAGCCATCATTGAATGGCGGAGTAGACTTGATGGGCCGAATGGCCTAATTCTACTCCTATCACTTATGACCTTATGAATAAATTAAAATGTTTACGTCAACTAGATTTTGGTATGAGATCTAACCATTTAATGGAGAGGTTTGAGACCATATGATGTTAAGCTCGCTTTATTTTGGAAGCGGCACATTGTAGCTTTTCAAGCCATTATGTGAACTCAGTTGATAATGATTGACTATTCCATTTGGGAAGAACGTTTCCCTTTAGAGTCATAGAGTGTTACAGTGCGAAAACAAGCCCTTCGGCCTAACTTGCCCACACCGGCCATCAATGTCCCAACTACACTAGTCCCACCTGCCTGCGTTTGGTTCATATCCCTCAAAACCTGTCCTATCCTTTAGTTAAATAAGCAGCAGTTATGTCTTGATCTGTATTTTCCTTTTTATTCTGAGTAAGTGTATTTTTTAGGATATCGCCTCCCGGAATGGAAGCTCATATCCCAGTCCTCTTCCTTGATTTAAATGGTGAGTAATTACTGTTATTTTTGTCACTGGCTCAATATGAAAAAAAAAGCGAATCCTCATGGAATTAACTTATTTGGAAAGAGCCACATTTCAGTTGGTTGTGAATGGATCTGACCATTGGAATATAGAAATTGGAATATAAGATAGACAGGTAAAGGACCTGTGCCACTTGGTGATTTTTTTCAGTGACTGCCGGCAACATTGACTGACGTATCAGGTCACCGAATAATTTGCGGTGTGACGTGTCGTGATGATGTATGACGTGGCGTGATGATGTATGACGTGGCGTGATGATGTGATGATGTATGACGCATGGTGTTTTTTCAAGCGTCGTAACATTTTTTTGTTGCCGCTGGATTTTGAAATGTTCAAAATCTCTTGGCGTCAATGATATTGACGCCGGCAGTCACCAAAAAAATCGGCAAGTGGGACAGGCCCTTAAAATTTCTAATTGAACAATTGGCAGCCTTCAGAGAGAATGGGTTATCGTACGATGAGCGCTGGGATAATGGATGATAAGTATTTGATGGCTCTTGCTTTTTCTCGATGGAGTTTAGAAGGATCAGGGGGAACTTCATTGAAGTCTCCCAAACAGTGAAAGACCTGGGTCGAGTGGATGTGGAGAGGATGCTTCCACTACGACCAGAGGGCATAGCCTCAGTATTAAAGTATGTATATCTAGAAAGAAGACGAGGAGGAATTTCCTTAGCCAGAGGGTGGTGAATCTGTGGAATTCATTGGGAATTTTTAAAGCAATGATTGACAGGGTCTTGATAAGAAAGGGTGCCAAAGGTTACAGCGAGAAGGTAGGAGAATGATGTTGAAAGGGAAAGATACATCAGCCACAAATGAATGATAGAGTAGACTCGATGGACCGAATGGTCTAATTCTGTTCCTATCATTTATGAGGTTATGAAAATGGGTTTGGATACAGTTCTGTCACGTCAACTCGTATGAAATGTGAGGAGGCCAAAAATGATGGTTGACATCAGAGACATAAAGTGACTTGAAGCTGAAAAGGAAGATCTGTGACATATGTCAGATTGCTAAAGTGGGAATTAAGCTAAATGTATAAAACGAATCAGAAGGGTAAATCAAAATGAAGAGAAAGGTGATAATATTACAGTAGACCGCTAATCTAAAAGAAATCAGCAGCCACAAATAAGTTCTCAGTTCAGTTTATTGTCCATCACAGTGGGGAGGTGTCTGGTAGACTCACTGTGGTGGATGTTAAACTGTGTTCATTGTTCAACTAAATGACAATAAAGGATACTTTATACTTTACTTTATACTTATACTGAGGTACAGTGAAAAGTTTTGTTGCGTGCTAACCAGTCAGCGGAAAGACAATACATGATAGATGATAAGGGAATAACGTGTAGTGCAATGTAAAGCCGGAAAAGTCCGATCAAGGATAGTCCAAAGGTCACCGTTGAGGTAGATAGTAGTTCAGCACTGCTCTTTAGTTCTTCCTGTCGAGTCCACACAAAAGATTAGGAGATGTTCAGCCAGAGCTGAACACACTTCTCGGCATCTGCATACAATGGTGTCTGTCTTGTCGCTTCTTGTGAGTGGTGGTGGAAAGATTGGTGGAAACAGGGCCGCGACGTGAACGCTCTTCCCTTGACCCCTGCCCTCTAGTTGTGGTAGCATGATAAGAGCAATTGATAAATAGTGAACAGGTCTTCTTCTTCTTGTGTATGGCGTGCACAGCCGGAAGTTGTAGGTCAACTTGTTCTATTTGATCTATTTGTTTGTGCTCGTCGGGTTGATTGCATTAGTCGAAACAGGGTGGACCAAGTGAAGGTTGCAATCTGCCACCCCAATAAACAGGTAGTATGATTGTAAACAAATAAGGCCTATGTATGGAGGCATAGGCGTAACTGAGTACATTCCACCTATCTTTCTCAGGGAAGGTCCTGCCAAAACCACTGTAAATGAGGGATATAGTTGAATACCTTGAGGATAGTCTAAAACTTCATAAAGGAGAGGCATGGGAAAGTGGGCATGAGAGTCTCAGGATGTCATTGAGTGATGTGTGGGTACAAGTTGTGGGGAAACTTCCAACGTATCTTAGGACCGAAGAATTTTAAATGCTGGGCCCTGTATCAAAAAAAGTTGTGAAAATCGACCCCAAAAATTAAGGCAAATTTTACTGGTCTTACACACTCAAAGATCGACCCCGTTGTGCTGATGGATACATTAAAGTTAGGTGCAGCCACTGCAAAGGCTATGCCGACAGGCAGGACTACAATTTGTGGCCTCCCATCAGTGAAATTGGTCAGTTCTGTTCAGTTTTGTTTATAGTCATGTGTACCGAGGTACAGTGAAATGCTTTTGTTGCGTGTTAACCAGTCAGCGGAAAAAAAATCCATGATTACAATTGCGCCATTTACAGCTTATGGATTCATGAAAAGGGAATAACGTTTAGTCAAGAGTCAAGAGTGGTTTATTGTTATGTGTCCCAGATTATTACTTGCTGCAGCACAACAGAATATGTAAACATAGTACACTGTAAACAATATGATAAACGAGCGGGAAAAAAAAGTTCAGTGTATATATATATACATACCCACAAGTACACACACACATATATATATCTTCTATCATATACTTATTAAAAGTCTGATCTTGGATGTGTGTGTGTGTGTGTTTGTTTGTGTATAATCACATCTTCTCGAAAAAACAACGCGCTAACGGTGAACATTTTTACATATTCCGGTAGACATTTTCCCCCTGGATTCCGAAATCGCCTTATCTGAAAAATTCATGCTTTATTTCTCGAGTTATTAATGAAAATGCTCAAAAACCTGAAAAAACTTTGGGGGGGAAAAAAGGCTGTATTCTTGCTTGCTCTGCGAGTTATGTCATCCCCCCACCGTACTCAGGCCCTGCCTGGAGTTGGGAGCGAGGGAGTAATGCGTTTGAGAACCTCGCTCCCCTTTGACGTGGGAGCGAGGATTGAGTTCGGGATTTAGCCCTCCCCTGTGACGATGCGTCCCCCCCACCACTCAAACTCTATCGCCCTCCCTCTCTGCCCCCCCACCCCGCTCCCTCTCTGCCCACTCCTGCTCCCTCTCAGCCCCCCAAGCCCCCTTCACACTTCTGTACCTTTTTCCCTTTGGGAGAGGGAGAAGAGGGAGTGGCCAGGGTGCAGGCCTGCCATCAGTGAAATTGGTCACTCTGACAGCTGAGTAATTCAGAAGGTGTTGTTCACAACATTTCTAACCGGTTCAAAAGAACATTTGTAAATATGGGCCTCTTTGGATTTTCAAGAAAAATGGTTTGAACATATTGATGATGACCATTTTGGATGAATGGTGTCATTTTACTGTAGTTTAGGGGTGCATTGAGAAAAGAATAAATAATATTGGCTGCAACCTTCCCTCCATTGATGAACTGTACACTGCAAGGGCCAGGAAGCGAGCGGGTAAGATCATCTGTGACCCCTCTCACCCTGGCCACAAACTCTTTGAATCACTTCCCTCTGGAAGGCAACTCCGGACTGTCAAATATGCCATAGCCAGACATAAAAACGGCTTTTTTTTCCCATGAGTAGTAGCTCTACTCAATAACCAAAAATATGTAGCTCCTTTTGCTCTTGTGTTTTATTTAATTCACATGTTTAATCAATAATGTTTTATTATTCATGTTTTATGTGTGATTCCTAACCGTCACTGTATGTCATGTTGTAACTTGCGGTTGGAGCATCAAGGTAAATTCCTTGTATGTGTATACATGGCAATAAACTTATTAATTCATTCAATATTACATGATACAATTATTAATTATAAGATGAAAATGTGAGTTTGAAACAGCAGTTTAAAGTTAAGTGTCTTCGATCATTCATTGCCCTTTCTACTTTTTTTTTAAGCTGACGACCTTCGTGCAAATGAACAACTCACGGGTCCCCATGCACCCGGAGTGAATTCCATCTTACCGAAGGAACATGGCAGCCAGTTCTTTTATTTGCCTATTATCAAGCACAGTGAAGACGAGGTACAGAAGTTTGTCAATTTTCATTTCTAACACATCTATAAACGATTCCATTCCATTGCAGGGCAATTCCCCACCCTACCCTTCTCACCCCCTGCAGCCTCCATGTTGAATATTTGAGTTTGAGTTCAGTTTATTGTCACGTGTACCGAGGTACAGTGAAAAGCTTTTGTTTGCAGTCAGCGGAAAGACAATACATGATTACAATCGAGCTACCACAGTGTGCAGTCTGATGTCATACAGTTTGCAGTCTGAAGAAGGTACTCGACCCGAAACATCACCCATTCCTTCTCTCCAGAGATGCTGCCTGTCCCGCTGAGTTACTCCAGCTTTTTGTGTCCATCTTCGGTTTAAACCAAGAGTCAAGAGAGTTTTATTGTCTTGTGTCCCAGATAGGACAATGACATTTTTGCCAGCTGCAGCACAACAGAATATGTAAACATAATACGGAACAGGAGATAAAGTTCAGTGTGTCTATATACCATAGACACCAGCATCTGCAGTTCCTTCCTACACAGAGTACAGAGATACGTGATATTGGGAATAACGAGAATAACGTTTAGTGCAAGATAAAGCTAGTAAAGTCCGATCAAAGACAGTCCGATGTCCAATGATGTAGATAGTAGTCCTGGACTGCTCTCTCGTTGTTGGTAGGATGTATAGTTACCTGATATCAGCTGTGAACAATTTGTCCCTGAATCTGAAGGTGTGCGTTTTCACACTTCTATACCTTTTGGCTGATGAGAGAAGAGGGAGTGGCCTGGGTGTGACTCGTTCTTGATTGTGCTGGTGGCCTTGCAAGGCATGGTGAGGTGCAGATGGAGTCCATGGAAAAGTTAATTTGTGTGATGGTCTGCAATCAATTGACTATATTGAAGCACCATTGAATTAACCACAAACACTGTAATCATCCTGTTAATGCCATTTAATATCATAGTTATGCTTAATTCATTACAAATGTATTATTATATAGGTTTTACGATGACATATATATTTTATGATGTTATAGATACAGGTATATATATTTTTTATTATGTTTTATATTTTCATTATGTATTTAATTATATATATTATAAATATTTTTATTCGTGCTATTCTTAAGGCTGTTTCAGCCATAAATTAAATGTGAATAAAGTTCACTGATCTGCCCAGTAATGCAACTGTATAATCATAGAAAATAGGTGCAGGAGTAGGCCATTCAGCACCACCATTGAATATGATCATGGCTGATCATCCAAAATCAGTACCCCGTTCTTGCTTTTTCCCCATACCCCTTGATTCCGTTAGCCCTAAGAGCTAAATCTAAATCCACAGATTCACAACTCTGGGTGAAAATATTTTTCCCTACCACTCTTTCCCCTACCACTCTTTCTTCATCTCAGTCCTACTCATTAGTAAAATAAAATTCAGGTGTGAGCAGTGGACTCGGAATAGCTGTGCATTTCTTGCATAGAGTTAGTATATAGTCAAAGGGTAGAATGGCCTTCTGTGCTGCAGCCTTTCTGTGAAACTGAGAACTGACTTCTTTTGGTCATTGTTATCTTCCTGAAATTTTTCTGAAGATAAGAACACTATTTTCCGTGATTCTTGCGCAAACTGAATATATCAACGAACCTTTTCTATTAGTTTAAATGAGGGTTTAATTTTACAAAGGATTTTCTGACGTGATGCATTGATTGTGTCGGAAGGAACTGCAGATGCTGGTTTACATCGAAGTTAAACATAAAATGCTGGAGTAACTCAGTGGGACAGGCAGCATCTGTGGAGAGACGGAATGGGTGAAGTCTCGGGTTGAGACCCTTCTTCAGACCAACCGTCTCAACTTTACTACTCCCCTTACCGACTCTCACCTCTCCCCCTTTGAACGTACAGCCCTCTGCTCACTCTGCAGCAGCCCCAACATTAAAAAAAAACATTCCTTCTCTGTAGAGATGCTGCCTGTCCCACTGAGTTACTCCAGCATTTTGTGTCTACCTTTGGTGTAAACCAGCATCTGCAGTTCCTTCCTACACACTGTATTTAATCATACTGTATTGGTATAAATGCAGCAACATTTAAGTATATGTATTTAACTTATGTTTCTTGCTTATCAGTCGCATTCAGTGCTCAGAGTCATTAATGCACAGAGTATTTTGCCCAGAGCAGGGGAATTAAGAGCCAGAGAACATAGGTTTAAGGTGAGGGGGGGGGGGGGAGGGGGGGGGGAATCCCCTCACACTAACACTATCTAACACACACTAATGATAATATACAATTTTTACCAAGCAAATTAGCCGACAAACGTGTGCATCTTTGTACTGTGGGTGGAAACTGGAGAAAACCCATGCAGTTAATTGGCTTGGGTAAAATTATAAATTGCCCCTATAGTGTGTAGGATAATGTAAGTGGGCGGTGATCGCTGGTCGGCGCGGACTCGGTGGGCCGAAAGGCCTGTTTCCGTGCTATAAACTAAACTAACCAAAATAACTGTGATGTTTGGTGGACTGTGTGGGGTGGGAGGACCCATTGCTCCTCCCGTGCAGCAGGTGGCGCTGCACAGACAAAGGCGGATGTTTTGTATATAGTTTATCCGGTCTGTAGACAGTGAGCGTGCAGCCATTCTGAGTTGTCTTGCTGCCAGCATTGAGTAAAGCATTAAAGACTTCTATTGTAAATTGAAGACTCTCAGGTTTTGTGCAGACCTAGAAAACAAACACGAAAATAACGAGGACTAGAGGCTCATGGAACTGCAGATGCTGGAATCTTGCATAGAACAGAAAGTGCTGGAGTAACTCAGCAGCTCAAGCAGCATCTCTGGAGGACATGGAGAGGTGGGAACAAGACAAAGCCGGGCAAGTGATAGGTGGATACAGGTGAAGGGTGGGGGAAGGGGCAGGGAGGTGTTGATGTGCAGTTGGTTATACAAAGGCCAGAGATGAAATGACAAACGTTAGTGAGAGAAGGATAGAAGAGGCGTGAAATGTGAAGCCGGAATAGGTGGATATAGGTGGATGCTGAAATGCTCCAGCACTTTGTGTCCGTATGTGGCTACCAGACAGAATTTAGCTCAGGTACCAAAAATGGATGGATGAAAATTTTAGAATGAGCGAGAAAGTTTAAAATTGGAGGAAGTGGGGTTGTAGCAGAGGCAAGGGTAGAAATTAAGCTCTGGGGAATGAAATGCCTTATTAGAGATCCAAGGTCTTGTTCAACCAAGAACTAATCTCCAATGCAGCAAATCTCAATTTTCAGAAAATTCAGAAGATTTTCAGAAATCCGAATTTTCTGAAAATTGATATTTGCTGCATTGGGGATTAGTCAAATAATCACGTTAAGTCTCCTTCTGAAAATTGAGATTTGCTCTTGGAAATTAAGATTTTCAGAAATCTCAATTTCCAAGAGCAAATCTCAATTTTCAGAAGTAGACTTAATGTGATATTTTCACTAATTATTTTGCTGCATGGGTTCACATTGCTCTCTGCGTCGTCAAACTTGTTTTACAGTCAACAGTAACAGTCAGCAGACTGTCAGGGGAGGAGAAGTGGCTCCACGGCATAAATTGATTGGGGTTGGCACTGAGTGCATGTTATTCGAGCACCTCGCCTCAAGTGAGATGATACCGCAGTTTGACAGTAATCCTCATTTAATGAGCTGACTCCGGCAGGCTGGAGCTGGCTGCCCTCTGACATTTAGTCCACTGGGAAACAAGAGAACTCATTTAAAATGCCACGCATACCAGAGGGTCACTTGACAGGGCATTTTTCTCCGGTGATTATGTGCTTGAAGTTACCGCTAAGTGCCGAGATGGGCGAATACTCCATTTCACAAGCACAAGCATCGCTTGCCCTGATGGATGCAGTTACCATTTTTATTTTAAATACCGGTGGCCTAGTGGTAGAGCTACTGCCTTGCAGTGCCAGCGACCCGGGTTCGATCCTGACTACGGGCGCTTGTCCGTACGTTCTGCCCATGGCCGCGTGGGTTTGCTCCGGGATCTCCGGTTTTCTCCCACACTTAATAGACGTGCAGGTTTGCATGTTAATTGGCTTGGTATAAATTTCAAATTGTCCCTAGTGTGTGTAGGAGAGTGTTAATGTGCGGGAATCGCTGGTCGGTGCGGACCTGGTGGGCCGAAGGGTCTATTTCTGCGCTGTATCTCTAAAGCAAAAAAATGAAAAAAAATCTTGTTTGAAATATATTTCTATGTTAGGGTGTTGGTAATTAAGTATTTTTAGTGGTTATTTGAGAAATCATGTGAATATAGACTAGGTGGGAGAATTTCAGTCTGCGTATATGTTCAAATACTAGGAGCTGAATCAGGCCATTCAGCCCAACGTCTACTCTGCCATTCAATCATGGCTGATCTATCTATCTCTTTAAACCCCATTCTCCTGTCTTCTCCCCATAACACCTTGACACCTGCACTAATCAAGAATTTGTCATTCTCCGCCTTAAAATATCCATTGACTTGGCCCCCACAGCCTTCAGCGGCAAAGAATTCCACAGATTCACCACCCTCTGACTGAAAAAAATCTAATCATCTCCTTTCTAAAGGTACGTCCTTTAATTCTGAGGCTGTGGCCTCTAGTCCTAGACTCTTCCAGTAGTGGAAACATCCTCTCCACATTCCCACTATTCAAGCCTTTCACGATTCGGTAAGTTTCAATGAGGTCCCCCCTCATTCTTCTGAACTCCAGCGAGTACAGGCCCAGTGCCGTCAAACGCACATCAAACACATTGTTTTGTCATGCATCTCTTTCCACTCCTTTTTATCAAACCTTTTTTACAGTCTGTGAACGTCATTCAGCGCTGGGAGCGCCAGACTACAGAGACAGCCATTTATAATTGAAGAACCATTTGCTGAATCCACTTCATTATTGAGTGTCTGGTTGTCCTACTCTTAAGTATCTTGCAACATAAAACTTGATTTACTTACACACGAAAAAAAGTTTGAAATATTTACTGTGCTGCTGTGTTGCAAAGAATGGGATGAATAACAGAAATCTATCTGGCAGGGCATTTAAAATGACAAGCATAGAAGAAGTGAATGGGGCGGTGTAAGGAATTTTAAATTTAAAAAGAAGCCATATCTGAAGAAGTCTGATCAATGGTCTGAAGAAGGGTCTCGACCCGAAAGAAGGGTTTCGGCCCGAAACGTTGCCTATTTCCTTCGCTCCATAGATGCTGCCGCACCCGCTGAGTTTCTCCAGCATTTTTGTCTACCTTCGATTTTCCATCATCTGCAGTTCCTTCTTGAACATATCACCTTTGGTTCAGTTTAGTTGTTTAGTTTAGTGATACACTAAACAACCCACCGAGTCCGTGTCGACCAGCGATCCCCATACACTAACACTATCCTATACACACTAGAGACAATTTACAATTTCTTACCGAAGCCAATTAACTTTCAATGCTGTACAAGTATGGGAGGAAACCGGAGCACCCGGAGAAAACTCACGCAGGTCACGGGGAGAGGGTACAAACTCCGTATAGACAGCGGGCCCGTGGTCAGGATCGAACCTGGGTCAACAGCGCTATAAGGTAGCAACTCTATCGATGCGCCACCGTGCCGCACCCTCAGTGCATTTAAAATGAAAAGTTAAGAAGAAGTGAGTGGGAGAAGAAATCCTCTGTTGCATGGAAGTCTAAACTTTAAAAGTAGCTATATCTGAAGACGTCTGATCAATAATCTGAAGAAGAGTCTTGATACGAAACGTCATCTTTGGTTCAGTTTAGTTTAGTTTATTATTGTCATGTGCTGAGCTACAGTGAAGTTTTTTTGTTCCATGCAATCCTGTCAGCGTAAAGACTAGAGTCACAGAATTAAACAGCATGAAACAAGCCCTTTGGCCCAACCTGCCCACGCCGACCAACATGCCCCATCTAATTTAGTCCCACCTGCCTGCTTTTATAAATAACCATATAACCATATAACAATTACAGCACGGAAACAGGCCATCTCGGCCCTACAAGTCCGTGCTGAACAACATTTTATGGGCTTTTGGCCCATGTCCCTCTGAAACTGCCCTATCCATGTACTTGTCTAAATGTCTCTTAAACGTTGCGATAGTACCTCCTTCAACGACCTCCTCCGGCAACTTGTTTCATACACCCACCGCCCTTTGTGTAAAAAAACTCAGATTCCCTCAGATTCCCATTAAATCTTTTCCCCTTCACCATGTACCTATGTCATCTGGTTCTCGATTCCCATACTCTGGGCAAAAGACTCTGCGTTTACCCGATCTATTCCTCTGATGATTTTGTACACAAGGACATGTTTGGATACTATACATGATTACATTCATGCAATTCACTGTATACAGATATAGGATAAAGTCTGTGATAGAGTCCGGTAAAGTCCGATTAAAGATAGTTTGAAGGTCTCCAATGGAGTAAATGGGAGGACAGGACCGCTCTCCAGTTGGTGATAGAATGGTTCAGTTGCCTGATAACAACTAGGAAGAAACTGTCCCTGAATTTATGAACAACTAATGATGAACAGATACCGGTATACCAGAATCAAACACAGTCAGTCAATGAGAGAAAATATGTACAAATCCAGATTCGACAAATTGACCCCCTGGGTAGGCGACATGTACCCCCTGGGGGTAAATGTTCCCCAGGTTGGGAACCCTTGGTCTACGTATTATGCTGCTGGCCTTGCTACAAGCTGCTTATGTGATGAGGTTAAACAGCAGACAAGCAGGTAACTTTAACGTGGAAGCTTTAAGTATCTGTTAAAATCCAGTTCATTTTTTTTCTCCCCTGGCTTCCAGATCTCTGCTGTTGCGTCCTGGGATTCATCAGTCCATGATTCGATCTATTTGAACAAAGTCACCGGCCAGAATGAACGCATCTACTTGATTGTGAAGGTGACGGTGCAGCTCAGCCACCCTGCCGCGGTGGAGCTGGTGCTGCGCAAGCGTATAGCCGTCAATATCTACAATAAGCAGGTAGGAAACGGCTGGTGTAAGTTAACCAAAACCTGCAGATGCTGGTTTAAATCGAAGGTAGACACAAAATGCTGGAGTAACTCAGCGGGACTGGCAGCATCTCTGGAGGGTCTCGACCTGAAACGTCACCTATTCCTTCTCTCCAGAGATGCTGCCTGCCCCGCTGAGTTACTCCAGCATTTTGTCTTTAACCAAAACCTGTTATTTTTCAGGGAAGCAAGAGGGCGTCACGGTGGCGCAGCGGTAGAGTCGCTGGCCAACCACTGGAACCAAACGGACCAGCTGAGAGCGTTATGCACTGAGACCTATTTATGATGTGTTCGTCACTGAAAGATAGACTAATTTCCATAGAAGAAAGCCCTTCTTGTCTCCAATTTTATTTGTCCCAACTTACAGTTTTTATTATTTGCTTGAGTAAATCTAACTAATATGTTAAGTGTTCAAACCTACTTCATCAATGTTTTATCCAAGGTGGAACATAAGAGACCAGGAATTGTATCTAAAAATTAAGGCAAATCTGCATTCATAATAAATTCTGAATTGAAGCTGGCATACTGATAAAGTCTTATCAATGCAAGAGTTACAAGGCCCAGTATCATTGGACATGCAATGTTAAAACATTTGCAAATTAATTCGGATAAAGACTTACTGAATGTCACAATATGGACATTGTTATTTCAAGGCAATTTTCTTTTGATTATACCAGAATTTTTTTAAGTGACTGGCTTCATTATAGAATGTAAGCTCTGCTGTGTATATTACATGTCACCTATGCCGTTGAGTATAATATTGACCAGTAGTGGAAATGAATCTGCTTCCTCTGGGACAATATGTCTGTTCATGTATAGCAATGAGACATTGTTGAAGATCCCATTGGACACTTTTTGTCGACACATTTTTTGTCGGGGCGGCACGGTGGGGCAGTGGTAGAGTTGATGCCTCACAGCGCCAGAGACCCGAGTTCGATCCTGACTACCGGTGCTGTCTGTACAGAGTTTGTACGTTCTCCCCGTGACCTGCGTGGATTTTCGCCGAGTTCCTACCACACTCCTACCACAGACGTACAGGTTTGTAGGCTGATTGGCTTTGGTAAAAAATTGTAAATTGTCCCGAGAGTCTAGTTTGAGCTTGTGTAACGGGAATCGCTGGTCGGCAAGGCTTGTTATCACACTGTAACTCTGAACAACTACACTCTAGACATTAGAAAAACAGAAACAGGCCCTTCGGCCCAACAAGTCAACGCCGACCAGAGATCACAGCATACACCTGCACTATCCTACATGCTAGGAATAATTTATTATTTTTACCAGAGCCAATTAACCTACAAACCTGTACATCTTTGGAGTGTGGGAGGAAACTGGAGAAAGCTCACCCAGGTCACAGGCAGAATGTACAAACTCCGTCCAGCAGTACCCATAGTCAGGATCAAACCCGGGTCTCTGGCGCTGTAAGGCAGCAGCTCTAACGCTGTGCCACTGTGGATAGTGGTAGGTTCTTGCACATTGGTTTCTCATTGCATGGATGTGGGGTAGAATATTCAGGGGGTGATAAGGGAAGGGGTAAACGTCCACCTCGCTGATTATCATGACAATGATCCTTTTGCCTTCCTCCAATTCACAGTGAAAGAAAGTACTGTTAAAATAGTTTTCAGAATCTGCAGTGCAGATTTAGTTAAAATTGGTACACAAAGTTGCCACTGTGAACTAAGGCCAGATATAGAATCTAATGGTCGAGGCAGTAAAAGTGCTGTATCTGGCTGGCATGTTCTGGTGAATATTGTGCACAGTTTTGGGCCCCATATCTGAGGAAGGATGTGCCGGCACTGGAGAGGGTCCAGAGGAGGTTTAGGGGAATGAGCCCAGGGATGAGTGGGTTAATGTATGATGAGCATTTGACGGCACTGGGCCTGTACTCGCTGGAGTTTAGAAAGGATGAGGGGGGGACCTCATTGAAACTTACCGTATAGTGAAAGGTCTGGATGCAGAGAGGATGTTTTCATCAGCGGAAGAGTCTAGGACCAGAGGGCAGCCTCAGAATAAAAGGAAGCACCTTTAAAATGGAGGAATTTCTTTAGTTAGAGGGTGATGGGCCGAATGGCCTACTTTTAGTCGATGGGCCGAATGGCCTACTTCTGCTCCTATGACTTATTAACATGACCATTGCATCAAACTCCTGATTTGAGCTTGTGGGTTATGAGACTTGAAGGGTTCACTAATTGGTGATCTCCCAGCTTGGTCTGCCTTGCTTGTTGCTGTAGTGACTCAGCCAGCCCAAGGAAAGCCGTGGGTATTATTGAATCCACTCCGGCGGAGGTGCCAGCGTTTAAAGTGCTGCCAGTTCTTTAAAGCATTATTCTGTGTTCTTTTTACGCTGCTTGTTAAATTTCTCATAGAGGGGAAGAATTGATCTCATTAAGTTCTTAATTCAAACGTATTTCTCTAATGACTTTTACAGAGTTTTACCCAGAGTCTGAAGCGAAGAATGTCGTACAAGTACATTCTTCACTCGTGTGGAGTTACATATGAAATAGTTTCCAACATACCCAAGGTAAATCTGCGTCCGGCGTCCGGCAATCAACATAATTGCACATAAGCGCCACGAGATTTGGTATGCAGCTTCCATCCGATGTCATAACTTAAATAACTAATAACATTTAGATTTAGATATAGATACCCCGAGAGCATGATTTGTAAAAAGAACATTACAACAGTAAAATAGTCAAAACAGTTCAAACAGACTAAAGTGCAGATGTGTCTGTGCGACGTGACCATCCGAGGGAGACAGTCCATGGGGGTGGGGGGCACTCAGCAGGGCCGGTTCAGAGCCGCTATAGCTAATGGGTAGGAAGGAACTGCAGATGCTGAATTAAACCGAATATAGACACAAAAAGCTGTAGTCACTCAACAGGACAGGCAGCTTCTCTGGAGAGATGGAATGGGTGACGTTTCGGGTCGAGACCCTTCGTCTTCTGAACGTAAAGCCTGAAGAAGGTATCGACCCAAAATGTCACCTACTCGTGTTCTCCAGAGATGCTGCTTGAACCGCTGAGTTACTCCAGCACTTTGTGTTCTTTCTTGGTGTTCTTTGAGTTGGCCTGACTGCACGCAAGGTACTTCAAGAACAATTACACTCGCATTGATGTTGTACAGACCAAAAACCTGGATGGCTCGTGTTTAAGAAGGATGTTTGATCCGCAGTAACCTACCTGATCTCCCGGTGGCTCAGCACTTCAACTACCCCTCCCATTCCGAATCCGACCTTTCTGTCCTGGGCCTCCTCTATGGCCAAAGTGAGCACCACCGGAAATTGGAGGAGCAGCACCTCATATTTCGCTTGGGCAGTTTATACCCCAGCAGCATAAACATTGACTTCTCCAATTTCTGGTAGCCCTTATTTTCTCCTCCCCTTCTCTGCTCTCCCTCAGCCCTCTGGCTCCTCCTCTTCCTTTCCTCCTCCAGCCCCCACCCACATCAGTCTGAAGAAGGATTTTGGCCCGAAACGTTGCCTTTTTCCTTCGCTCCATCGATGCTTTCGCACCCGCTGAGTTTCTCCAGCATTTTTGTCTACCTGGATGTCTCCGCAATTTGGAAAGTAGGAGCAGAAATTAGAAGGTCATATAGCCCCTTGGGTCTGCTCGATCATTCATAGAAACATAGAAACACAGAAAATATGTGCAGGTGTTGGCCATTCGGCCCTTCGAGCCAGCACCGCCATCCAAATGATCATGGCTGATCGTCCAAAATCAGTTGCTGCTTTCTCCCTATATCCCTTCATTCCATTAGCCCTAAGAGTTAAATCTAACTCTATCTTGAATACATTCAGTGTAACCCACACCACGACCACGATCCTGCTTTCTCCCAACATCTCCGATCTCCTTAGCATTATATCTCCCTCCTCTAATAATGTCCAGGTCTCCACAGTCCTCCATGGCAGAGAATTCCGTTGATTCACCAATTTCTTCCTAAAGGACTGACCTCTGTTTAAAATCCTGACACCGTGACCTCTGGATCTTAACGGCCTCACCACTGGAAAGCATCCTCCCTGTTTCCAACAACCTGAAGGAGGGTCCGTCCAGAAACGTCACCTCTCCATGTTCTGCTGACCCACTGAGTTCCTCCAGCACTTTGTGTCTTTTTTTCTCCCCCGTGCTGGGAAAAGACACTTGCCCTGCTCATCATCTTTAAACTTTCTCCCTCTGACCTTATAGCTAAGTCTTATTAATATTGGAATCCACAAATTAGTTTTTAATCCTGCGAACTGTCAGCTTTTCTGACTGCCCTCTTGTGGCGGCAAAATTCAGAGACCCGAGTTGAACCGTAATTAATGCTCTCAAAATTTCAGAAGTCAAATGATTCCAGTATATAATCCTCCTGTTATTTTCTCAGTTATTAGTTCATCGCAGACCAATTTAGAGTCCCGTTTAGTCTAGTGTAGAGATACAGCGCGGAAACAGGCCCTTTGGTCAACGTCGACCAGCGATTCCTGTAGGCTAGCACTATCCTATGCACTAGGGACAATTTACAATCTTTACCGAAGCCAATTAACCTACAAACCTGTCCACCTTCGGAGATCTTGATCATAGACTTATACAGCACGGAAACAAGCCCTTCGGCACGACTTGCCCACACCGACTAACATGCCCGAATCAGGGAGAGTTAGAATTTTTATTTGTTGAAACATAGAAGTAATTAGACTTAAAGCTTTCTCTTCTTATTGTGGAAGTGCAATGGCAATGTTTTAGTCGTGTGTATGATTCAGGATTGCTCAGCTCTCTAGATTTATCATCACGCTGACAAATTGCCTTTATCCTGCACAGGCCTCAGAGGAGACGGAAGATCGAGAGACCTTGGCTCTCATGGCAGCCAAGAATGAAAATGATGGTGCAGGGGATGGAGAAACCTACATTGAGAAGTATACAAGAGGAGTGTTGGAGGTGGAAAATATCCTGAGTTTGGAAAGGCTCCGACAGGTAAGAGGCTGTACATGAATTGGTTGTGTCCAAACACTCTCCAAAAAGTTGGGGCTTTAAGAATCCAAGCAGCGTTCCTTCCGATGTCAGTTATTCTGCAACAAAGGGATAGGTGCAAAATAGCAAAAATGCCACAAAGACAATTGTTCAAGAAAAAACTGCAGAAGCTGGAAAAATCAAAAGTAGACAATAAAAGCTGGGGAATTAGTTCATACAGCAAAATGTACTTGAAAGATGATAGCACCAGCATCACCCAGGCCTGGACTGGGCAGATGTGGAGAGGATGTTTCCACTAGTGGGAGAGTCTAGGGCCAGAGGCCATAGCCTCAGAACAAAAGGACTTTCCTTTAGGAAGATGAAGAGAAATTTATTTAGTGAGAGGGTGGTGAATCTGTGGAACTCATTGCCATAGAAGGCGGTGGAGGCCAAATCAATGGATATTTTTAAGGCAATGAGATAGATAGGTTCTTGATTAGTACGGGTGTCAGGGGTTATGGGGAGAAGGCAGGAGAATGGGTTTACGAGGGAGAGATAGATCAGCCATGATTGAATGGCGGAGTAGACTTGATGGACCGAATGGCCTAATTCAGCTCGTATAATTTATGATTATCTTATGAAAATGAAAAGTGTCCAAAAACTCTCTAAACAGTTGGGGCTTTAAGAATCTGAACAATGTTCAGATTTCAGCTACCCTGCAACGAAGGGATAGTTGCAAAATAGCAAAAATGTCGCAATGTCTGGTGATAAGTTCTTACAGCAAAATATAGTTGAAAGTTGATAGCGTCATCATCAAAATATTGTGTGAATTGTTAGTTGGTCAGTCAGTGTTTACAGTGTGAAACATGTTCAATGGTTGTTGGTTAGTTACAATGAACAATGAGCAGTTTGTTGTGTTCATCAGTTTTGCGTTCCCCTCCCTTACAATGTCTGTTTCATGTCTTGAAAGATGTAATGATCTGATGTGAAATCCAATTTTGATGCTATTTATTAATGTGGCTCTTCAGTCATATTATCTATAGAAACAGTGTACAGTAGCAAGCCAGCTTTGCGTGTGTGATGGAACTCAAAAGTCCTTTTTGCTTTATTTTGTTTGCAAAATGTTCAGGAAAGGTTTAGACAGATATGGGCCAAACGCGGGCAGGTGGGACGTGTAGATGGAGCATCTTGCATGGGCAAGTTGGGCCGAATGGCCTGTTTTGCGTTGTATTGGATTGGATCTTCTAGAAACATACAAAATTCTTAAGGGATTGGACCGGCTAGATGCAGGAAATAATTTCTCGATGTTGGGGGTGTTTAGAACCAGCTGTCACAATTTAAGAATAAGGGGTAGGCCATTTAGGACTGAGATGAGGAAAAACATTTTCACCCAGAGTTGTGAATCTGTGGAATTCTCGGCCACAGAAGGCAGTGGAGGCCATTTCACTGGATGTTTTCAAGAGAGATTCAGATTCAGCTCTTTGGGCTAAAGGAATCCAGGGATATGGGGAAAAAGCAGGAACGGGGTACTGAGTTTGGATAATCAGCCATGATCATAGTGTATAGCGGTGCTGGTTAAAAGAGCCGAATGGCCTAATTCCTGCATCTATTTTCTATGTTTCTATGTTTTAGGTGGATGACTTTATGTGAGATGTGACATTGTAAAGATTTCTGAGTGATTGGCAGTGATGCAGAGGGAGGATGGAGGGGAGGGGACTCGGTGAAAATCCATTCTTACATTTGGTGTCCTGATAATTGATTAAAATGCTTCAATACGTCACAGTCCCGTTAATTTATCATCCCAGAATGTTGTGGGATGAGCTTTAAGCACATATTTTAAGGACATTCTTGAATAGAACATGATTCTGAATTTGGGCCATGGGAAGAGTTCCCTCATGCCCCTGTCCCACTTAGGAAACCTGAACGGAAACCTCTGGAGACTTTGCACCCCACCCAAGGTTTCCGTGCGGTTCCCGGAGGTTTTTGTCAGTCTCCCTATCTGCTTCCACTACCTGCAACCTCCTGCAACCTCCGGGAACCGCACGGAAACCTTGGGTGGGGCGCAAAGTCTCCAGAGGTTTCCGTTCAGGTTTCCTAAGTGGGACAGGGGCATTAGACTATAACCTGCAGATGCTGCAACCTTCAGTGGACAACAAACTGCTGGAGGAACTGGGGTGTCAGACAGCATCTGTGGAAGGAAAAGGACAAGTGACGTTTCAGACAGCATTCATCTGAAGAAAGGTTCCCGACCTGAAACAGTCGCTGTCTATTTCCCTCTACAGATGCTGTCCAAACCCACAGAGTTCCGTCATACACTCAAATCTGGTTTGCTGTACACGGTCTCCAGGGGTTTAAGTTATTGCAGGTCACGGCTTTCTCGTTTAGCGATGATTATGTGAAAAACAGTCTGTTTGTGACTCTCCTTCACGATGCACGAGTTTTACTCTGGGTTTTTTGTCCTTGTATTAGGCTGTTACGGTGAAAGAAGCACTTTCATCCAAAGGAAAGTACATGAAGAGGAGCGTCAGCACACCCAACGTTCACCATGTACGTACCACAGCAAGTCAACAGCAGACTCATTTACCACCCGGTGCATAGGAATGGGCACCAGACATAGTGTGTAGCACTGAAGATAGACGCAAAGTGCTGAAGTAACTCAGCGGGTCAGGCAGCATCTCTGGAGGAAAGGAGTAGGTGACGTTTCGGGTCCAGACCCTTCTTCAGACTGAGAGTCAGGGGAGAGGGAAACTAGAGGTATATAGAACAAATAAATTAAAGCTATGAATGCCAACAATGAAGATCAAGGCAAGGTAGAGCCCACAGTGGTCCACCGTTGCCTGTGGAAACTAAGCAGGACGACAGTGAAACTAGTAGGACAACTAGGGTAGGGGGTTGGGGTGGATGGAGAGAAGGGGGAACGCAAGGATTATATGAAATTAAAGAAATCAATATTCCTACCGCTGGGTTGTAAGCTGCCCAAGTGAAATATGAGGTGCTGTTCCTCCATTTTGCGATTGGCCTCACTCTGACATACTTTGTGTCACCTTCTGTATTAGAAACCTTCTTGGCTTAAAGTGTAATTATCTGGGGCATCAACAATCTACAGTCCAGTTGAAAAATAGTGTTAAAATGTTACTTATCATAAGGCTTCATAACAAACGAGCCCCATGCACATGGAATATTCTTTAAGTTTGGCCACAGTCCAATCTAGTTGAAGTAAGTGTTATATGCAACGCTGTAGACATGGTGGATTTATGGGGGTAATGGGGTCGACGGAGGGAAGGTGATAAAAGTATCTGTCTTCAAGGGGCCACGCAACGACAAGGTAAAGTACTGAGTTTCTTACTGTAGTTGCACCAGCAGATTGTTTTGAAAAATTGCCTGCATTTTATTTGTTTTTTGGCTTGAATAATCTCATTGCCCATTCATCTGTGGTCCAGGGAGCTATAATGTGTGTGTGTGTGTTAACTTTTGCCTGGATAAAAACCTGGTTCATCAGACAGCCTTCACATCTGACGCGTTACAATTGTATTTTGATTGACTCTTTGTGTCCCAGCCACCCACCACTTTCTGTGTGAAAAAGATACCTGTCCCGCGCATCCCCTACAAACTTCTCCCCTCTCACCGTAAAGCTAAGTACTCTAATGATGGACATTTCCACCATGGGGGGGGGGGGGAAGGTTTTGACTGTCTACCCTATCTGTAACCTCTCATAAATTGCACAAATCTTAAATGATAGTAAGCCCATTTGATCCAGTGTGCATTGCAACTGCACGGGCTGCCTGTGAATTCAGCAACATAGTTAATGCAAATTGTTGTGAAGCTTTGTGGCTGGCCTGGCTAATATGGGAAGCATATGGGTGAGGAGGATTATTGAGGTCAACTCTCTGTAAGATGATCCCACTTGGAAATAACACTTTCGACCACAGATGTGTGCCGTGCATTCCAAAGATGTATTACACATTCCAAAAAGGGACAATAACGAAACAGCTGGAAGCAACACAGAGGCTGCAGCATCAATGAAATAAAAGAGGAAATGCTGGCAAACAGGGAGTTGTTCAGTCAGTGGCCACGATTCCTTGAGCTATATTCTGCACTCTGTATTCTTCCTCTTTGCTCTGCCTTTTGTGCTCAAATTTGACTTGATTGTCCTTATGTATAATATCAGATCTGTGGATAGAAAGATTTTCACTGTACCCCGGTATATGTGACAATGATAAAGCTAAACCTAAATATAATCTGCCAGCATCTGGCCACCACCTTGTTTCTGGAGTACATTGGCAGGGAGGACAGGAGCACACTGACCCATACACAAGTGGTTGGCTGGCAGTTTTGAGCAAGTTCCTGATTAGTTTAGTTTAGAGATACAGCACGGAAACAGGCCCACCAAGTCCGTGGCGACCAGCGATCCCTGCACACTAACACCACCCTGCGTACAATAGGGAAAATGTTACATTTATACCAAGCCAATTAACTTACAAACCTGTGCGTCTTTGCAGCGTGGGAGGAAAACGAAGATATAGGAGCATGTACAAATTCCGTACAAACAGGCACCCATAATCAGGATCGAGCCTGGGTCTGGGCGCTGTAAAGGGCCTGCCCCACGGTGATTTTTTCAGCGACTGCCGGCATCATTGACTGACATATCAGGTCACCGAAAAATATATGGCGTGACGACGTATTGACGCGTGGCGTTTTGTCAAGTGTTGCAACTTTTATTTGTCGCCGCTGGATTTTGAAATGTTCAAAATCTTTAGGTGACACTGATATGTCGCCGAAAAAAATCGCCAAGTGGGACAGGCCCTTAAGGCAGTAGCTCCACTGCTGCGCCACCTTACTGTCATGGTAACAGATAACTAAAGATAGTCACAAAGAGCTGGAATAACTCAGCGGGACTAGCGGCATCTCTGGAGCGAAGGAAAAGGTGACGTTTCGGGTCGAGACCCTACTTCATCATGAGAGTCAGGGGAGAGGGGAATGAGAGATATTGACAGTACTTGGGGGAAATGAAAATATGCAAAAAGCACTGATAATCAAGGAAATGTGTAAGGAGGAACTGCAGATGCTGGTTTACATAAAAGATATGGGGAGAAGGCAGGAACGGGGTACTGATTGGGGATGATCAGCCATGATCACATTGGATGGCGGTGCTGGCTCGAAGGGCCGAATGGCCTACTCCTGCACCTATTGTCTAGACACAAAATGCTAGAATAACTAAGCGGGACAGGCAGTATCACTGGAGAGAAGGAATGGGTGACGTTTCAGGTCTGAAGAAGGGCCTCAACCCAAAACGTCACCCATTCCTTCTCTCCCGAGATGCTGCCTGTCCCGCTGAGTTACTGAGTCCAGCATTTTGTGTCTACCTTCGATAATCAAGGACATGCAGGGCACACAATTGGCCATTGGTGGGTGTGGGATTGGTGACAACGAGTATACAGACAAGAAACTCAACGACTGGTGAGCAGGCAACAAAAGCTTTTCACTGTACCTCGGTACACGTGACAATAAACTAAACTAAAGGTAAAACGAAAACAAGGACAACAGTAAAACTAGTGCGGTGACCAGGGTGGGGTAGGGACGGAGCGAATGAGGGGTTGCAAGGGTTACTTGAAGTTGGAGAAATTAATATTCATACTGCTGCGTTGTAAGCTGCCCAAGCCAGCATATTCCGCTTCACCCTTTCACTGCAGCTGAATGCAAATGGAATGCAAAATTGCAAGAAATCTTCTCATGCATTTTATTTTTTTATTTTTTAAAAAGTATTTACCATCCAAATAATTTAAGGATAACACAAGAGGTCTTCATGGAGGTAAGATGAAGTCCTGTGGAGGGTTGGGAACATTTAGTCTTCAAACAAAGTGAGATGATAAGGGATGGGGTAGTAGATGACGGGGCAGAATGGAAGTACCTAGCACAGATGGATAAAAATCCTGTTACCTCGTACAGATGGAGTTTGATTCTCATTTTTTAATTAGACATGTAGCATGCAAGGCATGACTTGTTTGGAAATTATCCAGCTGTTGCACGCATGCAAAATTGTGGCTGTTTCTGTCGCACTAATATTTTCAAATCACAAGTGTCTCGGGTGGGTCGAATGGTCAAGAAGGCTTTTTGCACATTGGCCTTCATCGGTCAGGGTATTGAGTGTAGAAGTTGCCTGAACAGGGGTCTCGACCCGAAAAGTCACCCATTCCTTCTCTCCAGAGATGCTGCCTGACCCTGCCTGACTTACTCCAGCTTCTTGTGTCGAGTAACTCAGCATATCAGGCAACATCTCTGGAGCAAAGGAATAGGTGACATTTCGGGTCAAGCCCCTTCTTCACACTTTATGTTCCGGTTTGGTCAACCTGCTGTAGGAAGGATGTTGTTAAGCTGGAAAGAGTGCAGAGAAGATTTATGAGGATGTTGCCAGGACTTGAGGCCTGACTACAGGGAGAGTTTAGGCAGGTTAGGACTTTATTCCTTGGAGTGCAGGAGGAAGAAGGGTGATTTTATAGAGGGGCTTGGATCATGGGGAGAGTATATAGGGTATATGCACAGTCTTTTACCCAGAGTAGGGGAATCAAGAACCAGAGGACATGGGTTTAAGGTGAGAGGGGAAAGAGTTACTAAGAGGTTTCAGCTTACCTTTTCAGTTTCACCCACACAGACGGTGGAAACGAGCTGCCAGAGGTAGTTGAGGCAGTTACTATAACAACATTTCAAATGCATTTGGACAGGTACATGGACAGGAAAGGTTCGGAAGGAAAAATCAGGGACTACAGATGCTGGTTAATACACAAAATGACACAAAATGCAGGAGTAACAACAGATTAGGCAGTATATCTGGAGAACATGGAGACGTGTTGTTTCGGATCAAGATCCCGTCTGAAAAAAAGCCTTAACCCGAAACGTCACCTACCCATGTCCTCCAGAGATGCTGAGATTCTGAAGAAGGGTGTGGACCCGAAACGTCGCCCATTCCTTCTCTCCAGAGATGCTGCGTCCCGCTGACTTACTCCAGCATTTTGTGTCTTATCTTTGATTTTAGCCAGTATCTGTAGTTCTTTCTTATACGTGCTGCCTGACCTGCTGAGTTGCTCCAGCACTTTGTGTCCTTCAAGATTTAGAGGGATATATGGGCCAAACGCGGACAGGTGGGACGAGTGTAGATGGGGCTTCTTGTTCAGCATGGGCAGGTTGGTCTGAAAGCAGGTTGTTTCTATGCTGTATGATTCTGACTTGAAAGGATTGATTTTTAAGTGCTTACATTTTCATGTTCATATTCAAGTATGTCTTTTCGTGACGCTTGAAGATGAGATATAAGAAGTTAGGCTGCAAGTTGTATGTTGTGTCATTCTATGTGTTGAGCTGCAGCAAGAAAGAAGCTTTCAAAGGGTTGGGGATACACATGCTGGAAAGTGAACAACCCATCATAGCAGTTTACTCTTAATCATTGGAATCTCACAAAAAATAAATTGAAATGCCGTAGGCAATGGATGCCTCAGCTTGAACAACCAATTATATTCCAATGGTGCTTCACTGCCGCATGTGCAGAACACGATGACATTCTTTACAAGTTGTTAGATTTGGCGCTATTTCCAAAGTCAAGTCTGCTCACTAGGTCTTAGAAGAGTTCAGAAGAATGAGGGGGGACCTCATTGAAACGTAAAGTATAGTGAAAGGCTTGGATAGAGTGGATGTGGAGAGGATGTTTCTACTAGTGGGAGAGTCTAGGACTCGAAGTCATAGCCTCAGAATTAAAGGCGGATGAGGAGGACTTTCTTTAGTCAGAGGGTGGTGAATCTGTGGAATTCTTTGCTACAGAAGACTGGAGGCAAAGTCAGTGGATCTATTTAAGGCAGAGATAGATAGATTCTTGAATAGTGCAGGTGTCAGAGGTTATGGGGAGAAGGCAGGAGAATGGGGTTAGGAGGGAGAGATAGATGAACCATGATTGAATGGTGGAGTAGACTTGATGGGCCGAATGGCCTAACTCTACTCCTAAAAGCCCTGTCCCACTGTACGAGTTCATTCAAAGAGTTCTCCCGAATTTGCCCTGATTCAAACTCCGAGATTTACGGTAATGGCCGCTCGTCGGTACTCGGGGCTCTCGTGGACAATTTTCAACATGTTGAAAAATCTTCAGGAGTCTTCCCGAGCTTACCTGCCGTTAGCAAGTCTTCCCGAGTACCTGCCGTTATGAGCTTCTAAGAGACGTCCCCGAGCTCCAACATACCCGCTACGTTCATTCTCCGTGCTTACCACGAGTTTGATTTATTTTTAAACTAGGGAGTGCTATTGAATGAACTCGCATCGTGGGACAGGGCTTTAAGTCTTATGATCTTATGGAGCATCGCCCACTCCAGGCGAATCTCTGGATCGTTCAGCGTACCGACGTTCCTGTTCTCACCTGGGTCCTAGGGCACCTCCCGCAGCTGACCTTGAGGTCACGAGGGGGGGAGACCCTGGTTCACTTTCCTACCGGCCTTGCTCCTCGTGACCATCGTCACCGGCTCCCTCCTCTTCTCCTCTTCGGTTCCCCAGTCTTGGAGGGGACGGGCAGGGTCTGGACTCCGTGGCTTCATGTTTTTGTAGTAGAAATGAGCATGATAAATTATGGGGAGGATATGCCGATGGTCAAGAGGAACAAGGTCTTTGTGCTTGGATCTGGAAAGGACAAAAAAAAAGAGGTTTATTCAGTGGAACAGCTGTGTACCCGCGTCTTGAACATGACATGCCCCTATTTTACGAACATTTTAAAATCAAAAGGTTATTTCATTCAAAATGCAAGTGTTTTATTTTAGAAAGAGGGGAGGTTTTGACCATGGGAGTTTGAACATATGGTGACACAATGGGAGTTTGAACATATGGTGACACGGTGGCGCAGCGGTAGATTTGCTGCCTCACAGCGCCAAAGACCCAGGATGCTGTCTGTACAGAGTTTGTACGTTCTCCCCGTGACCTACTTAGGTCTTCTCTGGGTGCTCCAGATTCCTCCCACACTCCAAAGACGTACAGGTTTGTAGGCCAATTGGCTTGGTAAAAAGTTGTAAATGATCCCTTGTGCGTGTAGGATAGTGTTAGTGTGCGGGGATCACTGGTCAGCGAGGACTCGGTGGGTCAAAGGGCCTATTCCTGCGCTTTCTCTCTAATGTAAACTAAACTAACCTGAACCTCATCCTTCACTGATCCTCACAAATGGTTTCTATCAAATATTTGGGCAGTCATATGAACACAAAACCTCCCATTCTGTGGCGAGAGTAATGAGGATGCTGTTTTTGCAGCATTTTCCATTTTATTTCAGATTCCCAGCGTCTGCATTTTTTGATTCTCATTGAGGTATTAAATGTATTTTCATAACTGCGTGTGCAATTATGATTAAAACCACAGGGAGGTGAGCTTACAGCTTTAGAATTGATTGCTCTCATTTCATGCTGCTGAATGTAGGACTTACACATCTAATTAGAATCATTTTAGCAAAGAGCTGTAAAAGAATTAAGAATTCTTTATTTATACCTTTGTCATTTATAGTTCATGCTGCCTCGGCAAGGCCAGCAGCATAATCAAGGCCAACTCGCACCCTAGCCATTCCCTCTTCTCCCCTCTCCCATTAGGCAAAAGGTACAGAAGTGTGAAAACGCACACCTCCAGATTCAGGGACAGTTTCTTCCCAGCTGTTATCAGGCAACTGAATCATCCTACCACAACCAGAGAGCGGTCCTGAACGACTGTCTACCTCTTTGGTGGCCCTCGGACTATCCTCTGCCGGCTTTACCGTGCACAAAACGTTATTCCCTTATCATGCATCTATACACAGTAAATGGATCGATTGTAATCATGTATTGCCTTTCTGCTGACTGGTTAGCATGTAACAAAATCTTTTCACTATACCTCGGGTCACGGGACAATAAACTTAACTTAGCTAAACATAGAGTCATTCAGCGTGGAAACGGGCCCCTTTGCCCACCCCGTCTATGCTGACCAGGTTGCTCCACTAAGCTGGTCCTGCCTGCCCAAGTTTGGCCCTTTTTATCCCTCTAAACCTTTCCTATCCATGTACCTGTCCATTGTGTTACATTAGGCGTTAAAGTTTGAGACAAAGTATGTATTTTGTTATCCACTGATCTCTGTAAACACAAAAAGTATTTAAGAAGTGAGTAATAGACAATAGACAATAGGTGCAAGAGTAGGCCATTCGGCCCATCGAGCCAGCACCGCCATTCAATGTGATAGTGGCTGATCATCCCCAATCAGTTCCCCTTCCTGCCTTCTCCCCATATCCCCTGACTCCACTATATTTAAGAGCCCTATCTAGCTCTCTCTTGAAAGCATCCAGAGAGCCGACCTCCACCGCCCTCTGAGGCAGAGAATTCATAATAAAATCAAGACCCACGTTATGACATTTTAACCACCAACGTTAAATTGAGCCAATTAGCCTGTTGTCCATATATTTGAGAAATATACATTTTATGTTCGTGTATTTTGTACCTATTTTAAATGTGCAATAGGTGGCACTTTGGTGAAGTGACAAGTTATGAACAGATATAATGTAATAAAAAGGAACTGCAAATGCTACTTTATACCAAGGATGGACAATAAGTGCTGGAGTAACTCAGCGGGCCAGGCAGCATCTCTGGAGAAAGTAGATAGATGATGTTTCAGGTTGGGACCCTCATGAACACAGGTGGTGCATTTGTGGCCTTTCTAGATCAAGATAGGGCAGAGGGTATGGTTTAGTTGTGGTTTTAGTGAAGCAAGCTGCAGTGTTTTGTTGCATTTGCAAGTGCCGGCTGCAGCAGAGGCTGTCTAACGTGGCTTGGAAGCCAATGCGAAATGTTGGATGCCCATGGTCACTTGCTTGAACTCTGTTGCTCACATCTGTTCCGTAGAGAAAGAAGCTTGCTGAGTCGAGAGAGGCAAGCAGTCACTTAGCTGAAGAACTGTGGAAGCTGCCAGAAATGGACATTCTGTCCCTTCCTCCTGCCCTCTCCTGTCAGTCTGAATCATTCCCGCTGGCTCTGTGTTACTCCACGAGTGCATCCCGCCGGTTACTGAGTGCGCCCATGTTCGGTGGGAACCGGGCAAGTGGGATTGACGTGGACGATTGGATCAGGGAAATGCAGCAGACGCTGGATGCTGACGAACTGCCTGCTGCACTTGGGTTTGCAACCGTGCTTCACCACCTGGAGGGAAGAGCGAAGATGCTTGTGTTGGAGTTGCCATTGAGGGACCAAAGCCCAGCCGGAGCCTTTGGGAAGCTCAGAGCAGAATATGCAACCTCACGACGGTCCCTGGACCCCGCGATTGGTTTCCTTCAAAGCTTTGAGCAGACAAATGAATTCAAAGCCACCTATTCTGTGGCGGCGGTGTTAAGGTCCTTCAAAGCAAAAGCCGGGAGGCGGAGCACCTCTGCGCATAAAGATCTGAAAGTTAAGCCACAGGTTTCGGCACTTGAGAAAAATATTCATCAGAAGCCTCCAGATCGTAACCCAAAGTTGGTCATGTTCAGGGAGCAAGGAACGAGACTGTGCAAAGATGAGTTTGGAAAGCCACAGGAAGGGTGTGATCCAGCTCCTTCTGTGCAAGTTGGTGAAAAATGCTTGGGAGATGCTTCTGAATTGGCTGGAGCAGGGTCGAGTTTTGAGCAAGACCCTGCACTGCTAGAGCTAACCACGTTAGTGAAGCAACTTGCTTTGCACCAAAAGGATCAAATGGAGAGGCTTCAGAGAATGGAGAAGTTTCAGGATTCGGCCAGCCCGGAAGCCAAACCAACGGCAGATAAGACATCGGGATCTGACAAAGGCGAGGCAAAGCTCAAAACAAACCTGGACAGCAAAACTACACGATCACAGAACTGTGAAAGGTCCTGTACATGTTACGTCTGTGGACAGGAAGGCCATAAAGTTAAAGGCAGCAAGTCACGGAAACAGCCCTACAGAGCAAGCAAGTCGGCAGCATTGTTTCCTGGCTTTAAGCATGTCGACAAATAAAAATATGGACATCATTTAAAATAAATAAATTGCAACATTTCTAAAGAGAAGCTGTATCCAAATGAAATATGAAAACATGACACATAACCTGCTCTGTTTAGTTTAGTTCAGAGACACAACGTGGAAACAGGCCTTCGACCCACCTTGTCCGCACCGACCAGTGATCCCCATACAATAGCACTATCCTACACACTCGGGACAATTTACAATTTTTATCGAAGCCAATTAACCTACAAACCTGTACACCAATGGAGTGTGAGAGGAAACCGGAACACCCGGAGAAAACCCACGCAGTCACAAGGAGAATGCACAAACTCCGTACAGACAGCACTGGTTGCTTTCAATATTTGGTGAGTCCCAATATTGAACTGGTTGAAGCTGTTGATATTAAGTACCGATGAATAACTCTGGACGTTGACTAGTACACTTGACTGCAGTGATGCTTCCAAGACCCTGCTTTAAAAAACGGCTGAAACAAATGGATCTGTTGTTACCCTGGATAAACAAGATGTCTCTTATTACTCTGTCCTGATGAATGCATGCTTCAGTTGCATTATTGCCTTGCCTTATCAGTGAGCCAGACGTATTTGATGCCAAAAGTGACTGCTTAAAGAAAATCAATGTTTTTAAATACCAGCAAAAAGTTTAAAATCTGATATGAAATCGAGATATTGTTTGTGTTTGACTTAAAAATAGAATCCAAATGAAGATCAATCATAAGTATCAACTTTACAAAATAAGGATTTAACAGCCAAACCACAAACCCCTTAGCCTTGGAGAGAAGTCCAGAAAAATCTGCTTAACCAAAGTAATTTAATCTAGAACCGGAGTTGACCTAATGCAGCTTCAGTACTGGCCAAGTATGAATAACTTTAGGATTCAGTCAGCTTTCTATTTGCAATTGCTCTGGCAATGTTTATTACTTGGAATTAACAAATGTTAAATTTGTGTACATCCGAAATTTAGTTACCCAGCATTTATTTTCAACCTAATGTAATTCTGTATGGCTTTACTCCTGTTGAATTGAACTGTGTGGAAGCAAATATGATTCAATAAGCTTGGATCTGAAGTCTCATCCATTAAGGTTTTCACAACTGCAAAGAAGATTTGCACAAATACTGTGGTGTGCTCAAAGGAGACGAATATAACTGGAAGTTGAGTAACAGTTGGCCGACATTCAGAATTCTGTGCCGAAACTTGATCCATTATTGACACCCATGCTGTTTATCAGATTTGCAAAATGACTTGCACCTTCTCGGGACAGAAATACACTGTGTGTATCTTCCTGAAGGCAAACCACTTATGATCAAATCGTAGGCGTGGGTAAGGGCCTTGTGATTATGCTACGAAAGATAGAATGTAAATAACAAGGAATTGCAGGTGCTGATTTATACCAAAAAAAAATGTTGGAGTAACTCAGCAGGTCAGGCAGCATCTGTGAAGAAAATGGATAGGTGACGTTTTGGGTCGGGACCCTTCTTCAGATTTTAGGAAAGATAGAAAACTGATTTCCATGTGAGTTTTCCATGAACGCCACAGTAACTCATTGGAATTTCAATGTTGTTAAATATTCAGTACCGATTTGGGCTTTATAATGAACTAATGCCAGTCTGTAAAAAATGCATAGGCACCTATTGCAAGAGTTGGCAGAATAAGCGACTGGTGAAATGCAAGGTGAACGGGGGTTTTTTAAAATTTGGGATGCTGAATTTAGACTATGAATCCAAATTGTTATTTGAAGTCTGTAACTCCCCATTGAGTACTTTTATAGATGATTCTATCACTGTATAATTTTAGTGTTTTTTCTGAACAAGTATATTCAGAGTAGGAGAGTCAGTCAGAATAAGCAGGGTGGCACGGTGGATCAGGGGTAGAGTTGCTGCCTCGCGGGGCCAGAGACCCGAGTTCGATCCTGACTACAGGTGCTGTCTGCACGGAGTTTGTACGTTCTCCCCTGTGAGTTTGGGCTTTCTCCAGGTGCTCCCGTTTCCTCCCACACTTCAAAGACGTACAGGCTTGTAGGTTAATTGGCTTCGGTAAAATTGTAAAATGTCCCTAATGTGTGTCAGATAGTGCAAGTTAACGGGGTGATCGCTGGTCGGTGCGGTGAAGGTCCTGTTTCCGTGCTGTATCTCTAAAGTCTATGGGAAATTCCTCAGTTCTTTGTGATGCTCCATTATTATAGCTGACAGACTTCCATGTGGCTCACTTCAAACGACAGAAGAGGATTAGTCCAAACATTTACTGTTCTGGTGCAAGGTTTGGTCCTGAAATGTGACAATTTGTTCATCAGGCTGTTTGTTGCTTTAAATTCCAGCATCTGCAGCCTCTTCTGTCTCCAAATACATGTATCATAGTTTCAGTGAGAAAATTAATCCATCTCTCCCAGAGATTAGACTTGATAATACAACAGTTGGTTAAGAATAAATGTGCTTCGAGAAATAGAAGTGAAAATAACCAACTCATCCGTGCATTCAAGAGCTCCTCCCAAGAAGAAACGTTTTTCAAACTGACTGATGACCTCAATATAAACATCCACGCATTTTACCATTCTTAGGAGAGACTCTATTTATGAAGGAACCTCCAATGATATCTCCCTATTCCCTAAACAACAGATAACTCCAGAATGTTTCAGTCACCCTTCACTTGATAGGAAAATATATCCTCTCATCTCCAACCTAATATATCCTCTCATCTCCAGTCTACCAAGAAAACCTGACCCACTGCTGTTCGCCTACTGCCGCAACAAGTCCACGGACAATGCCATCTCCCTGGGCCACGCTCATCCCTGGAATACCCAGATGTGAGAGACGCCTCAGTCAGATTTCTATTCATTGACTGCAGTTCTGCTTTCAATGCCATTATCCCATCCAAGCTCATCTCCAAACTCATTGCACGATGAGTCAGCATTCTTCTCTGCAACTGGATTCTCGATTTCCTGACTAACAGGCCCCAATCAGTGAGGACAGGTGAAAAAATCATCCTCTATGATAATCCTCAACACTGGTGCCCCAAATGGATGCATTCTCAACAGCCTTCCTTACTCCTTGTACACCCGTGACTATGCAGACAAATACAAATCCAACTCGATGTACAAATCCGCAAACGCCACCACTGTCGTGGGCCGGATATATAAAATAATGATGAGACGGAGTACAGGAAGGAGATTGGGAACCTTGTAGCCTGGTGCCAAGGCAACAACCTTTCCTACAATGTCAGCAAGACAAGGAGACTATGAATGACTTCAGGAAGTGAAGTGGTACCCAAACCCTGGTATACATTGGTGGCACAAAAGTAGAGATGGTTGAAAGCTTCAAGTTCCTAGGAGTAAATATCAACAGAAACTTGTGCAGGACCAGCCATGTAGAAGTAATGGCCAAGAAAGAACACCACTACTTCCTGAGAAAGTTTAGGAAGTTTGGCATGTCCCCGCCAACTCTCACCAACTTCTACGGACGGATGTGTCATAGAAAGCATTTTATTGGGATGCACCACAGCACGGTTTTGGAAAAACTCCAACCAAGATCACACGAAATTGCGGAGAATTGCGGACGCAGCCCAGACAATCGCGCAAATCAACCTTGCTTCCATTAACTCATCTACACTTCACGCTACCTCAGCAAAGCCACCAGCAAAATCAAGGACATGTCTCACCCTGGACACTCCCTCTTCTCCAAAAATCGGTACTGAAGTGTGAAAACACACACCTCCAGATTCAGCGATAGTTTCTTCCCAGCTGTTACTCGGCAAATTAACTATCCTATCACAAACTAGAGAGCGGCCCTGACCTATCATCTACCTCATTGGAGACCCCTTGGTCTATCTTTAATCGGACTTTACTGGACTATCTTGCACTGAACATTATTCCCATTAGCCTGCATCTGTACACTGTAGACGGCTTGATTGTAATCATGTATAGTCTTTCCGCTGACTGGATAGCACGCAACAGGAAGGCTCTTCACTGTACCTCGATGCATGTGACAATAAACTAAACTTACAAACAGTGATCCAGTTGCAGCTGAATCATTTCACAACAGTGAAGAAAATGAAAACAGAGGTCAACTGGAAGTAAAGGTCATCTGGCTTTGTAGACCTTCTGCAAACCTTGGTCTGGAGGTGTTGTTTTGAAAGGTATGAAATGCAGCACCAGGCATCAGCATGCATGCATGGATGCATGTATATCACAGCCGTGATCAGCAACCAAGAGATAGCACAAAGCAGGCAGAAGATTGATGGACAGAGTTTAATGGCTTCTAATTTGGCAAACTAATGTGGCTTGTGTAGTGACTTGATGGCTGCTGCCATTTGCAGTGGACCTATTTCTATTTTAATCACTGCTTTGAATAATGGCGTGGCATTATTTAACAATGAAGGCAACACAAAACATTTGATTAGTGCGGGTATCAGAGGTTATGGGGAGAAGGCAGGAGAATGGGCTTATGAGGGAGAGATAGATCAGCCATGATTGAATGGCAGAGTAGACTTGATGGGCCGAGTGGCCTAATTCTACTCCTATCACATGACCTTATGACCTTAAAAGGGATACATTTAGGAGATATACAAGTAGTTAGAGATGCAGGGCAATAATGGAAATGGATGGTTTGGTCCTTGATGAAGTTCCCCTGTTGACTCCCATTGTATAAAGTCCACCTGTATTTCCTGTTTCACATTCCCCTTCCCTTCACACTTCTCAGTAAAGAAATGGGTAGATTATAATTTTTCAGGGAAATTATTACACCATCAGCTCTGGTGTTTGTTGAGTGTTCAATTAGGATTTTGTATAACTGAAGATTGCAGGTACATATGCTGAGGTGATTTCTACAGTATGTACAGCATAATCAAGGACCAGTCTCGCCCCGGCCATTCCCTCTTCTCCCATCAGGCAAGAGGTACAGAGGTTTAAAAATGCATGTCTCCACATTCAAGGACAGTGTCTCCCCAGCTAATATCAAGTAACTGAACTGCCCTCCCACCAGCCAGAATGCTGTCCTGACCTCCCATCTACCTCATTGGAGACCTTTGAATGTTCTTTAATGACCTTTTTCTTGCACCATCTGTACACTGTGGATGACTTGATTGTTATCAGGTATCGACTTTTCATTGACTGGATAGCACGCAACAATAAGTTTTTCACTGTACCTTGGTACATGTGACAATAATAAACTAAACAAAACAGTATTAAAACATATAAGTTGTACCAAAGCTTTGTGGAATGCCTTATTGGGAGATAATAGACAATAGACAATTGGTGCGCGAGTTGGCCATTCGGCCCTTCAAGCCAGCACCGCCATTCAATGTGATCATGGGTGATCATCCCCAATCAGTACCCCGTTCTTGCCTTCTCCCCATATCCCCTGATTCCGCTATCTTTAAGAGCCCTATCTAGCTCTCTCTTGAAAGCATCCAGAGAACCGGCCTCCACTGCCCTCTGAGGCAGAGAATTCCACAGACTCACAACTCTCTGTGAGAAAAAGTGTTTCCTCGTCTCCGTTCTAAATGGCTTACTCCTTATTCTTAAATTGTGGCCCCTGGTTCCGGACTTCCCCAACATCGGGAATATGTTTCCTGCCTCTAGTGTGTCCAAACCCTGAATAATCTTATATGTTTCAATAAGATATCCTCTCATCCTTCTAAATTCCAGAGTATACTAGCCCAGCCGCTCCTTTCTCTCAGCGTATGACAGTTCGCCATCCCGGGAATAAACTTTCCTTTCCGTGATACTTCTCTGCTCAGTTGAAGGCTTTCTTGCATAAACTGCATTGTTTCTATTGTTCTTGCATCCATCCCTGCTAAGTTTATTGGAGAACTTGCTTTTAACCAGCTTGGCGTAGCGAGTAACAGTGTTAAAATTTGATGAAAATGTCTCAAGATTCACAACCATAGCTTAAGTGTGCTGTTTGTGCATCACGGTCAAGGAGCAAAACAGTCATGTGAAAATCTCTGATGAATCTGTTTTGTTTTACCTCTGTTTTCTGCAGGTATCCAATAGTCGAACAGATGTCTCTGCATATGAGGAGGATGAAAACAAGGTGTGTAACCAATAATTTGTGATACTTTGTTAAAGAATAATAAATGCATTTAGAATTGTGAGGGAGATCACCTTGAACAGCTGATATTAAGTGAATGGTGGTACTTTCTGTACACAATCAGCTTTTAAAACACCTTGTACAATGGATGTTAATATCTCTTCCATTCTCTCTGAATGGAGGAGCATATAATGTTGATTTGCAATTCCCAACCTCTACTCCGTACAGATGTTAGTTCTCACCAGATGTTCATCTCTGTGTAGAATGGAACAATATTTCCAGGGGTTTGCCTGGCTTGTAAATCAAATAACTAGCGTGAGCAATGAAAATTTCTGCTCCCAGAACCTCAAGATTCAAGAGAGTTTATTGTCATGTGTCCCAGATGGGACAATGAAATTCTTGCTTTGCTTCAGCACAACAGAATATAGAAGGCATGAATACAGACCAGATCAGTGTGTCCATATACCATTGTATAAATATATATACACACATGAATAAATAAAACAGATAAAGTGCAAATAAACTGATAATGGGCTATTAATGTTCAGAGTTTTGTTTGAGTTGAGTTCAATAGCCTGATGGCTGTGGGGAAGTAGCTGTTTCTGAACCTGGACGTTGCAGTCTTCAGGCTCCTGTACCTTCTACCTGAAGGTAGTGGGGAGATGAGTGTGTGGCCAGGATGATGTGGGTCCTTGATGATGCTGCCAGCCTTTTTGAGGCAGCGACTGCGATAGACCCCTTCGATGGTAGGGAGGTCTTTTAACCTTTTCTTAGTTTAAATGAGGATTTTATGTTGGAACGGATTTTCTGACATGATGCATTGATCGTGTAGGAAGGAACTGCAGATGCTGGTTTACCCCGAAGTTAAACACGACATGCTGGAGTCACTCAGTAGGTCAGGCAGCATCTCTGGAGAAAAGGAATAGGCGACGTTCAGGCTGGAAACCTTCTTCACTGATCTGATGGGTCTCGACCCGAAACGTCATCTTCTCCTTTTCTCCAGAGATGCTGCCTGACCTGCTGAGTTACTCCATCTTTTTATGTCTATCCTGTGATGCATTGGTTGTCTGGAATGGCCTCTTTGATAAAGACAGTGAAGATAAAAATGTCTTTGAGATGCAGCAATGGTTGAAGCAATGTAGGATATTAGAGACACATTTTGATAGAAAATAGACAATAGGTGCAGGAGAAGGCCATTCGGCCCTTCAAGCCAGCCTCAATGTGATCATGGCTGATCATCCACAATCAGTACTCCGTTCCTGCCTTCTCCCCATATCCCCTGACTCCGCTATCTTCAAGAGCCCTAGAAAGTAGCGAGAAAACTGGCCTCCACTGGCCTCCAACTGAGGCAGAGAATTCCACAGACTCACCACTCTCTGTGTGAAAAAGTGTTTCCTCATCTCCGTTCTAAATGGCTTACCCCTTATTCTTAAACTGTATCCGCTGGTTCTGGACGCCCCCAACATCAGGAACATGTTTCCTGCCTCTAGCGTGTCCAAATCCTTAATAATCTTATATGTTTCAATAAGATCCCCATTCATCCTTCTAAATTCCAGAGTATACAAGCCCAGCCGCTCCGTTCTCTTAGCATTTGACAGTCCCGCCATCCCTGGAATTAACCTTGTGAACCTACGCTGCACTCCCTCAATAGCAAGAATTTTGATCTTTGAGCATTACATTTGCTGATAATACAAAATTAACACCAAGAGGATAAAGAATGCAATTTGTTTACCTGTACACTGGATTGTGCAGGTCATGTTTCAATCTTCTAGTTTAATACATTCACAACCTCCTAAGTTTTATTCCTTGAGTTTGTGGTTGTTACTGCAATAAACTAAAATGTAAGTCAGAAATAAAATTAACATGAACCCATTATTACAACATTCTTCCCTCAAATTTTCACCACCAGCTCACGACTTGTCAAGAATTCATTCCAAAACTGGCAGGTTCACAAGTTCTAGGAGCAGAATAAGGCCATTCGGCCCATCAAGTCTGCTCTGCCATTCAATCATAGCCGGATCTATCTTTTTCTCAACCCCATTCACCTGCCTTCACCCCATAACCCCTCACACCCTTATGGATTTAAAAAAAAAATAAGTATAGAAAACGGTAAATGAAAAACAGAATGTTTTAGCTGTAGCTAGTAAATTTCAGCTTTGCCCAGAGCCATGAAGACATAGCTGGTCAAATTAACTGGTTTTGTATTTTTTGTTATTTTCCATTTATTTTGTACAATATTTTTCTCATTTTAGATCATTAAATATATTTGTCCCAATAGTGATGCCTGAACTATCTACTCTGAGTCAGATTACCAGCTGGGTAGCATTCAGTGTAAAACAATACTTTAAAAAGTCTCAACAAACTGCCTGCCATGTTAGCAAACAGGTCAATATTCCCAAAGAGCAATGAATTATTTTCTCATCACAGGCGAAGTTTTAACACACGTTTTTGGCAATGACCCTCTGACTATCTTTAATCAGACTTTACTGGACTTTATATCACCCCCAACTTAAATCATGTTATTTTCTTTATCATTTATCTGTATATTGTTGGTGGCACTATTGTAATCATCTATTGGCTTTCCGCTAACTGCTTAGCACGCAACAAAAGCTTTTCACTGTACCTCGGTACATGTGACAATAAACTAAACAAAATGTGCCCAAAATGGCATTTTATACAATTTCTGTATTTGCGAAATAGACACTTTGATGTGTTTTCATGCACTCCACACATGTGAATCAGCACACGATAATAATGTCCCGGATATTTAGTTTAGTTTAGTATAGCGATACAGCTGAGCCCTTTGGGTCTACCGAGTCCGTACCAACCAGCGACCCCCGCACACTAACACTATCCTACACAAACTAGGGACAATTTACAATTATACCAAGCCAGTTAACCTGCAAACCTGTACGTCTTTAGAGTGTGGGAGGAAACCGGAAATCCCGGAGAAAACCCACGCAGGTCACGGGGAGAACGTACAAACTCCGTGCAGACAGCACCCCGTGGTCAGGATCGAACCCGGTTCTCTGGCGCTGTAAGGCAGCAACTCCACCGCTGCACCACCGTGCCACCCCTTGTGACACACAAACTGAATGTAAATGATGAACTGATGCTGTGAACACTATATTTCCTCCTAATGATTCTAGGGTCGCTCAGAAGGTCATCAAGATATTCTGGATTGCTCGTGCAACTTGCAGGACGGTTCCTGGTATAATACCTTACTGAAAGATTCACCGCGTAGGACAAAAGACACTGGAGGTAACTATATTATCAACAAATTAAATCCAAGTTATCATTCGTTAAAAGGACAGACATGTGGCCTTGTTGATGCATATGATTGATGAAAATTAGCTTGTTTTTAGTTTAGGTTTGCGATACAGTGCCGAAACAGGTCCTTTGGCCCACTGAGTCCGCGCCAGCCACCCTGTACACTAGTAGTATCCTACATCATAGGGACAAGTTACATTACTCATCGAATCCAATTATCCAATTACGCAAAGAGTACGAGTAAATGGGTCCTTTTCACAATGGCAGGCAGTGACTAGTGGAGCACCGCAAGGTTCAGTGCTGGGACCCCACGATATATATTAATATATATATTAATGATTTGGACGAGGGAATTGAATGCAACATCTCCAAGTTTGCGGATGACACAAAGCTGGGGGGCAGTGTTAGCTGTGTGGAGGATGCTAGGAGACTGCAAGGTGACTTGAATAGGCTGGGTGAGTGGGCAAATGCATGGCAGATGCAGTATAATGTGGATAAATGTGGGGTTATCCACTTTGGTGTCAAAAACAGGAAAGTAGACTATTATCTGAATGGTGGCCGATTAGGAAAGGGGGAGATGCAATGAGACCTGTGCTAATTAAGAATCTATCTGTCTCTGCTTTAGAAATATCCACTGTGACCATATTGGTTTCCCACGAGGGGCTCTGGTTTCTTCCCACATCCCAGATAAGTGAAGTGTTGATGGGTTTTTTTGGGCTAGTGTATGATGCCCTCAGTGTGTAGGTTGGGAGATGTTGATGGGAACATGGGGACAGTAAATCAGTCTGTCTAAATGAGTGTTTGATGGTCAGCATGGACTCGGTGGGCTGATAGATGACTATGGTTATTTTTTGGAGCCCATTTGAATCTGTCTAGTTGCTGCCTTACGGCGCCTGAGATCCGGGTTGGATCCTGACTACAGGTGCTGTCTGTATGGAGTTTGTACGTTCTCTCTGTGGGCTTCCTCCCTCGCTCCAAAGACGTACAGGTTTGCAGGTTAATTGGCTTCGGTAAAATTGTAAATTGTTCCTCATGTGTGTAGGATAATGCCAGTGTACGGGGTGATTGCTGGTCAGCGCGGACTCAGTCGGCCCATGGGCCTGTTTATGCGCTGTATCTCTAATCTAAAGAAAAATTTTCACATGACGGCATTGATTGAGGACTCCAGCACTTTCTAGTCTGTAAGTTTTCATTGAAGCTGTTCATCCACATTTGTTTTCACGTAACTCCATTGCACTTCTCCACAACTCCAAATGCTCAAACCCTGTCAACCAAACAACACTTCACTTTTCTCTACATCGGCGAGACCAAGTGCAGGCTCGGCGATCGTTTCACTGAACACCTCTGCTCAGTCCGTCTTAACCTACCTGATCTCCCGGTGGCTCAGCACTTCAACTCTCCCCTCCCATTCCCAATCTGACCTTTCAGTCCTAGGCCTCCTCCATTGTCAGAGTGAGGCCCAGCGCAAATCGGAGGAACAGTACCTCATATTTCGCCTGGGTGGTTTACATCCCAGCAGTATGAACGTTGACTTCTCTAACTTCAGATCGCCCTTGCTTTCTCTCGCCATCCCCTCCCCCTTCCCAGTTCTCCCACCAGTCCTACTGCCTCCACCTAATTGCAATCTTTGTCCCGACCGCTCCCCTCACATCAATCTGAAGAAGGGTCTCGACCCAAAACATCACCTATTATTTTGCTGCTTGACCCGCTGAGTTTCTCCAGCATTTTGTGTCTACCTTCAATTTTACCAGCATCTGCAGTTCTTTCTTACACCACTTTTCCTCTCCTTTTATCTTTCTTCTCCCATTTAATTGCCTGACTCTTACCCTTCCCCTCTGCCTTCCCCATTGCAACACTCCACGTGAACGATATTACTTGATGAGTTGGAAGGGAAGATAATTTCTCAATTGCACTCTGATATCCCGAGTTAGCTCTATTAACTTGAAAGTAAATTCCTTCCTTTTTACTGAGCTTCATTTTGATGTTTGTTTTATTTGTGTGATACCAATCGAGAATTATTATTGTTTATTGTTCTGTAGAGGTTAGTCAGAGGGTGGTGAATCTGTGGTCTTTAGTCAGAGGGTGGTGAATCTGCCGATTAGGAAAGGGGGAGATGCAACGAGACCTGGGTGTCATGGTACACCAGTCATTGAAAGTAGGCGTGCAGGTGCAGCAGGCTGTGAAGAAAGCGAATGGTATGTTAGCATTCATAGCAAAAGGATTTGAGTATAGGAGCAGGGAGGTTCTACTGCAGTTGTACAGGGTCTTGGTGAGACCACACCTGGAGTATTGCGTACAGTTTTGGTCTCCTAATCTGAGGAAAGACATTCTTGCCATAGAGGGAGTACAGAGAAGGTTCACCAGACTTATTCCTGGGATGTCAGGACTGTCTTATGAAGAAAGACTGGATAGACTTGGTTTATACTCGCTAGAATTTAGATGATTGAGGGGGGATCTTATAGAAACTTACAAAATTCTTAAGGGGTTGGACAGGCTAGATGCAGGAAGATTGTTCCCGATGTTGGGGAAGTCCAGAACAAGGGGTCACAGCTTAAGGATAAGGGGTAAATCTTTTAGGACCGAGATGAGAAAAACATTTTTCACACAGAGAGTGGTGAATCTGTGGAATTCTCTGCCACAGAAGGTAGTTGAGGCCAGTTCATTGGCTATATTTAAGAGGGAGTTAGATGTGTCCCTTGTGGCTAAAGGGATCAGGCGGTATGGAGAGAAGGCAGGTAAGGGAGTTGGATGATCAGCCATGATCATATTGAATGGTGGTGCAGGCTCGAAGGACCCAATGGCCTATTCTTGCACCTATTTTCTATGTTTCTATGACGTCAATAGGTATTTTGAAGGCGGAGATTGACAGATTTTTTGATTAGTACGGGTGTCAGGGGTTATGGGGAGAAGGCAGGAGAAAGGAGTTGAGAATGAAAGATTGATCAGCCATCAACCAGACTACCACAACTAGAGAGCAGTCCTGAATTACTATCTACCTCATCGAGGAACCTCGGACTACCTTTGATCGGACTTTACTGGTTCTATCTTGTACTAAACTTAATTCCCTTATCATGTCTATCATGTATCTGTGCCGCAAATAGATCGGTTGTAATCATGTATTGTCTTTCCGCGGACTGGTTGCACGCACCAAAGGCTTTTCACTGTACCTCGGTACACCTGACAAGAAACTAAAACTGAAACTGAGTGGACTCGATGGGCCGAATGGCCTAATTCTGCTCCTATAACTTATGAAGTTATTTTCTTTTATTCCTTCCCCTTGTAGGTACTGCAGCAGAGGGTCATCATTCATTGGGTAGTCCACTTAAAGCATTTTCCGCTCAGCCACCAAAATTTCTGAAGTCACTTTTGCCTGTACGAGAAGAACGAAAAGGCAAGCAGCACTTAGAGACTAAACCTCTTCTAGCAAATGAGGTAAATCACCATGTGTGCCTTTACATTATACTTTTAGCTTCCTTTTGATATCGTGAGACATGAATATTTGAATATCGATGTAGAACCACATTACATTATAAGGTCATTAAACAGTAACATTTAAACATTGAATAGATGATCCCATGAAAAACACTTTAGTACAGACAATTTCAATAACTTTCCCGCAATGAACAATTTATATTAGTTCAAAAACTAGATGAATGTATTTCCATGAACACCTCAGCAAGGAAATTAGTAAAGCTTAAACCCCTGTCCCACTTCGGAGACCTAAACTGCAACCTCTGGTGACCTTGCCCGCCACCCAAAACAAAATCAAGGTCGAGGTGACCTGCAACCTTCTACCACCTCCCACACATATGTTGAAAACCTTCCTCGACTGTGAAGAAAACCGGCTTCAACCAGACCAGCGACTAAAAAATTATCGATTTTTAAAACGGCAACCTATTTTTAGTCAAGGCCAGTTTTTAACATGATGAAAAAATAGCAGCAATCTAGATGAAGCCTCGACCATGCCGAAACAACTTTCGACCATTAGGGAGAGTGACCAAAACCTCCGGTGACCTCAAGGTCACCAGAAGTTGCTGTTTAGGTGTGGGACAGGGGCTTACATTTACTTTGTGGCGACTTCATGTTTTCCAAATATTTACTGGTACCTCTGAAAGAAATAAGCTTAGCAGCCTGGATTTCAGTGGCTGGTTGGGAGTTTTCTATCTTGATAATGATGGTGGGGCAGCACAGCGGCCCAGTTGTAAGTGCTGCGGCGTCACAAGTCCATTGGGCCAGACTGGATCCTGATCTTGGGTGCTATTTAGGTAAGCTTGCGTACTCTTCCCATGACCATGTAGATTCTGAAAAATGCTCCAGTTCTCTCCCACGGCGGCAGCAGAGTTGCTGCCTTACAGCGCCAGAGGCACGGGTTTCAATCCTGACTTGGGGTGCTGTCTCTATGGAGTTTGTACGTTCTCCGTGGCCTGCGGGGGATTTCTCCGGATGCTCCGGCTCCTCCCACACTCCAAAGACGTACAGGTCTGTAGGTTAATTGGCTTTGGTAAAAATTGGAAATTGCCCCTGGTGTGTAGAATAGTGCGAGTGTACGGGGATCGCTGGTCAGCGGTAAACTAAACAAACCCTTGCTAGTAGCTTAATTGGCTGTTGTAAATTGTCCCTCATGTAACTACATGGTAATGAATCAAAGGGGAGTTGATGGGCATGTGTGAGAGAGAATCATTTGAAGGGATATAGGGAAATAAGGGGAGGGGGAAACAGGCCTGATGGATTGCTTTCCTAAAACTATAGTAACCCCTTTAATCTAATTAATATTGCATCATGGAAGAGTTCATGGTGGCAATCAACGTTGGTGCTGCTGAATAGCATATACCATTTAGGCTCAATGCAAAGTTCCTTTTATATGAATAGGGTTCGGGTAACTGAATTAAATAATCTGCATGAAGCTCTGCAGAGAAGGTTTAAAACTCGCTGCAACCTAAAGCCGTGCATGTCCGTATTCTAAAAAAAAATAAAGCTCCATGTGCATGGCAAGTAGTTACTGTCTCGAATAGTGTGGAGAATGAACATCCCCCTGGTGTGCAAAGCAGATGTGCCAGTTTTGCATGAAGAGTGACAAATTGCTGCACCTTTTGTTTTAATTACGACAGGCTTCAGGTTTTTTTTCTTAAATGGATCCGACTTGTTGATACAGGTGAAGATGCACAAGTTATTTTTGCTCATGAAATGCAATTCACCATTGCTTGTGTAGAATATTGATGTTCGTCAATCAACTAACTTGCATGCTTGTGGCCCGATTAATGAACTGTCATTTGTGATGTGACGTTGTGCCATTGTCTGTCTCGACCGTTGCAGAGCATGTCTCCCCCTCAGGATAAAAACATGCTGCTGGTACACAGCAGTGGCAGTGTTGTGCCCACAGGAAGCCCTGCCAACAGCATGTCAGTAGAAAACAGTAACGGAAATGAGGACACGTTTGTAAGTTTTGCCTTTTTTTTTACCCTCATAATACTTGGTGGTGGGATTAAGGTCCTTTCACTAGCATTATGGTTGAAACTGCAGATGCTGGTTTAAACTTGAAGATAGACACAAAATGCTGGAGTAGCTCAGCGGGACAGGCCGCATCTCTGGAGAGAAGGAATGGGCGACGTTTCGGGTCGAGACCCTTTGGAAGGGTTTTGACCCGAAACGTCACGCATTCCTTCTCTCCAGAGATGCTGCCTGTCCCGTTGCGTTACTCCAGCATTTTGTGTCTGTCTTTGATTTATGATTGAAACATTTGCAAATGCAGCCATGACTTTCTTTCTCTTCTGCAGACAAGTTTAGGATTTCAATGTGTCTGCTTTTTTCCAGAAGAAAAAATCAAATTTTTGAATTGAGGACTACTTAAGACACAATCGTAAATTGCATTCTATGATGTGAAAATCATGCCTTACTCCATTGTGATTTAGATCTAGAATCTGATCTCATGTTCCATACGAATGTGATTTAAAGCATAAATACATTTGTTTGAATAAGTTTGTTATTTAAATACCATGACATAAATAAATACTTGAAATATTGACAAGGGTGGCAGATATTTTGTGGAGAAGACTGGAGAATGGGGATTGAGAGATCAGCTATAGCGTGTGGCGTTGCGCAATGACGTCAGACCGCCCCCCCCCTTGCAACCGCGCGTTGCGGGAACAGATCCAACGAGTCTGCACTTGGTCTAGTTATGTCTATAAATTTCAAACTAATTGGGAAGAAACGAAATAATGGAAAATTGCCATTCAAAAGCTGTAATGAAAATATTTTCCTTAACAAGACCAAGAGAGAACTGTGTGCATTACCTTAACAATGTCAACGTGTGCATTACTTTAACAATGGTTTGTGCCTTCAATTTTTACTCCACTTCAAAATCTCCGCTAGATGCTATATAATGAATCTCCCTCTGGCAGCTCACGGATATATGCCTTTGTATTTTTTTTTCTGAGAAAGTAAAAGAACTTTGCTTTTTTTGTTTCAGGTTCTTTTAGAATGTTCTGATGGTGTATATTTTTTAAATCCCCAATACTTTGTTTAATTAATTTCACAAATTCAGAAATAAATGTTCTATTCAGGCTAAATTTTAACTATGTCCGTGCCCTTTATTTGGCGACTGTTTGCATACCTTAGGTATGCAAACCAAGCAAAGAATTTCACTGTGACTTGTCACATGTGACAATAAAGTATTAGTTCATTTATGTTCAAGAACATGCTACTATTTCAACATAGAAACATGAAATTAGGTGCAGGAGTAACCATTCGGCCCTTCGAGCCTGCACCGCCATTCAATATGATCATGGCTGTATCCAACTCAGTATCCCGTACCTGCCTTCTCTCCATACCCCCTGATCCCCTTAGCCACAAGGGCCACATCTAACTCCCTCTTAAATATAGCCAATGAACTGGCCTTAACTACCCTCTGTGGCAGAGAGTTCCAGAGATTCACCACTCTCTGCGTGAAAAAAGTTCTTCTCATCTCAAACATCTCACCTCCTCAGATGCAGTTGTATTAATAATTGACTTAGTTTGCCTGCTATCTCAATGCTATCTCATTTTGCTGTTCTTAAAGTGTAAGAAGGAGCCGCAGATGCTGGTTTAAACTGAAGACAGATACTAAAAGCTGGAGTAACTCAGCAGGTCTGACAGCATCTCTGGAGAAAAGGAATAGGTGACCTTTCGGGTCGAGTCCTGAAACGTCACCTATTCCTTTTCGCCAGAGATGCTGTCTGGCCCACTGAGTTACTCCAGCTTTTTCTGTCTATCTTGCTGTTCTTAATGTGTTCTATAAAAATCCAATTCTGTTGGTAACAGTTATAAATTTCTCACCAACATAATTATAATTTTATTTCAGGAGTTGATCATTATTTGTGAAGATACATTTTCCGATGCTTCTCTTAAATTTGCCTTTAATTAATTTAAACTGGTTTCTGCTGCCTTACCTCTACAAATTAAATTATAGTACTATTTGGAACTACTTTTTCCTTTTCCTCAAGTATATCGCTAATGACATCAGCAATGGCATCTAAATTTTGCAGAATTTAAAGATATTTATGAATTACTTCTTCGTAGCTTAGACTTCAGATTCTGAGGAGCATCATAACTGCACTACCTCCAGCATGTGAGCTTGTTAAAGCAACAGGAACACATAGTGTTCAGGCAGCAGTCTAAAGAGCACAAGAATTTTCACAGTCCCTCTTCTAACCTGTGGTCTTTGTTTGGTCTGATTTGGTTAACATTATGTTGGCTTTCTAACTTATGTTCTGCATTCATTGTTGACATTTTGTGCGTATCCACTGCACATGATTCAGTACCGACAAGTGATAGTCATCCTTCCAGCCATTTAAATTGGCAAGCACATCTTCTGTTTAAATCGAAAAGGTGTAAGTTTTACTGTGTTGCAGTCTGCATTCTTCTTAGATAAGTGATTTCCAGATGTTTTACCATGTACCTACCTTATTATGAAATAAGCCATGAATATTTGATGTTAATTATATAAATATGACTTATTTCATCTGTTTCTAGGGACTAGTTGTTGACACCAATGAAAATTGATTATTTGCCTCCCACTAGTGTTTTTATTTCCTGGAGGTATATTTTCCTTCTAACACGCTACATTTTCTCTTCCCAGAACAGTCTTTTGAATTATGGAAATCTCTCTGGGTTTTAAAAAGTATTTGAAATCTGCCTCTATTGAAATGAAAATTGACTTTAATTACAAAAAGATAACTAAATGATTAAAAATCTTCTGGCATGATTTGTTGATTTTAAAGTGCTGCAGCTGAGACAAAGTCAGACAATTTCTTGGTGGAAATTAAAGGCTTATTTTTTTTTAATAATCCAAATTGTAGATATTAAGGATGAACTTTTGGGCTGTGCAGTTTCTGCACCGAATGTCACAGAATCTGAATTTTGTTTGACCAACAGCAATCATGTTTTACAGCTCAAGTGCACAAATCATAGTTGTCAAATATCGAACTGTACAAAGCAGAAACGGGCTCCGCAGCTCCTGATGTTTAATTTAGTTTATTTTAGTTCATGTGCGCCGAGGTACAGTGGAAAACTTTTGTTGAGTGCTATACAGTTAGCGGAAAGAGTCTAGAGAGAGTTTATTGTCATGCGTCCCAGATAGGACAATGAAATTCTTGCTTGCTGCAGCAAAGCTGGTGTGGGTCCTTGATGATGTTGGCTGCCTTTTTGAGGCAGCGACTGCGATAGATCCCTTCGATGGTGGGGAGGTCAGAGTCGATGATGGACTGGGCAGTGGTCACAACTTTCTGCATCCTTTTCCGCTCCTGGACGCTCACGTTGCCGAACCAAACCACGATGCAACCACTCAGCATGCTCTCTACTGTGCACCTGTAGAAGTTCGAGAGAGTCCTCTTTGACATACAGCCTCTCCGTAGAGACAATGAAGATTACATATAATCTCGCCCCGAAACGTTGCCTATTTCTTCTCTCCATAGATGCTGTCTCACCTGCTGAGTTCCTCCAGCATTTTTGTCCACCTTCGATTTTTCCAGCACCTGCAGTTCTTTCTTAAACATGATTACAATCGAGCCATTACAGTGTACAGATAAATAGTAAAATCTGATCAAAGATAGTCTATGGGTCTCCAATGAGGTAGATAGTAGTTCAGGCTTGCTCTCGCAGTCTGTGCCAACCATGATGGCAAATTAAACTAGATCTATGTGCCTGCACATGGTGCCTGGTCACATGCTTCTCTTAATGCATCTTAGAAGTTGCTGTCATATCTGTTTTCACATTTCACATATTTTCATATATATAAAATCCACAGGGAGAACGTACAAACTCCGTACAGACAACACCCGTAGTCAGGATCGAACTCAGGTCCTTGGCACATTAAGGCTGCCACTCTACCGATGTGCCACTGTGCCACCATTTGAGTTGGCAAGCAAATGATTCTGCCACAAAAGAGAGAGCATTGTGCTAGAGGAGTGTTATTCTCTCCGGAGGTCTGTGACTAATGGTGTTCCGCAAGGATCAGTGTGAGATATAATATATTCTTGCCAAATCACATGAATGGAATATTTCCACTGATCAGTTGAATGATGAAATCACCCATACATCCTCAATAAATCTTTTTTTAAATTCACCCAGAATCTCAGTGGAAACTTGTTTTCATGATATTGGTGCAGATGAGAATAGATTCCAGAAAATTGTTTGATTCATGCTGTTGCATTTTCAGATATTTGCAATGCATTCACAGAGTTTTTTTTTCATGTCCCCTTCCACAACAAAAGGTACAAATAATGTGATCACACTTTTATTTCTTTATTATTAACAATTGAGTGGCAAATAGGTGCAATGGTAGAGTTGCTAACTTACAGTGGCAGAGACCCGACCTCAAATCTGACTATGGGTGCTGTCTGTAAGGGGGTTGTATGTTCTCCCTGTGACCACCTGGGTTTTCTCCGGGTGCTGTGGTTTCCTCCCACATTACAAAGACGTACAGGTTTGTAGGTTAATTGGCTTCTATACATTGTCCCCACTGTGTATGATAGAGCTCGCTAGAATTTAGGAGATTGAGGGGGGATCTTATAGAAATGTACAAAGTTCTTAAGGGGTTGGACAGGCTATTTGCAGGAAGATTGTTCCCGATGTTGGGGAAGTCCAGGACAAGGGGTCACAGCTTAAGGATAAAGGGGAAATCCTTTCGGACCGAGATGAGGAAAACATTTTTCACACAGAGAGTGGCGAATCTCTGGAACTCTCTGCCACAGAAGGTAGTTGAGGCCAGTTCATTGGCTATATTTAAGAGGGAGTTAGATGTGGCCCTTGTGGCTAAAGGGATCAGGGGGTATGGAGAGAAGGCAGGTACGGGATACTGAGGTGGATGATCAGCCATGATCATATTGAATGGCGATGCAGGCTCGAAGGGCACCTATGTTCTATGTTCTAACTAGTGTACAGGGATTGTGGGCCTGTGCCGACTTGTTGGGCAGAAGGGCCTCATAAGTTCATGTTCATAAGTGATTGGAGCAGAAGTAGGCCATTCGGCCCATCAAGACTACTCTGCCATTCAATCCTGGCTGATCTCATTATGGTCTGTTTCCACGCTGTTTCACTAAACTAAACCTATGCTCACAAGAATATTACCATCCCAATACTGATAACTTGAATTTTAATTAAAAAGCCATGGTTTAAATTATTGATTTCTTTAATCATTCCCTAATTGATGTCCAGAATTCATAATTGAGAAAATAATATCCTTTTTTATATAGCTCTTCTTATTTTGACAAAACTACTTGGGTAGGTTTTTAATTTTCGTTCTATACAAAGAACAAATATTTACATATGGATGATTAATAATAAGAGGAAAGTTAATTGCCTTTGGCTTTTTCTCAGCTTGCTTAGCTCTGTGATTACAGTATCATTCGGTGTATGATTAGCATTCTACATTATTAAAAATGGCTCATCTCTGAATTTCTTTTAATCATATCATTGCACCATTCTAAAATCATGGTGGGAATAATTCATCAAGATTTACAATCGATATGTCATGGCACCTGTTATATTTAATCTGTTGGGGGAGAAAATATGGAAGTCAATTTAAAGTTATTGATATACCACTCTTTTGATTACATTTAGTAATTACTTATCTACTTGATTATTTAATAGGGAAGACTCCAAAATTAGTTGTTTTTTTGTCACCCCATTCCCCCCCCCCCGCGTACATAGCGTTGTAAGGCAACGTGCCCGTTGATGTTTTCAACGATGATGATGATGATTATATTTTCACATTATGACTGCTAGAACATTGATAGGCAATGGCCAAGAATCACCACTCTCGCCCTTTTCCACAGCATCTATCAATGGTGGTTCAATGGTTTATTTATTGTGCATGCAGCAGGTGAAGTGAAATCCGTTTTTCTTGCATGCGGCTCAGCAAGACTATCCCATTACAGAAGCACAATCGCCCCCGATCAGTACAAAATGTACAGAACAGTCCACTGAGTATATATGCAATCTATATCTATACCAAATATGTAATGACTTGGCAACATTTTGAAGAAGTTACACAGGGGACCTGTTGACCTTCATTTTACAAAGTTCTTTCATTTTAACACCTTGTGTGAAAGAGTCCAACCATCATTTGTCTCTTATTATTGTTCCTTGATTTTGCTTCATGCTTTGATATAAGAGAACACAGAGGAGGTTGAGAGATCTTCAGCCATCTTCCTGTAATGTTTCATCAATCATTTTGGATAGATACCTGTATATAATTCTATACATTTGTGATCAATACTTCTTCATCAATCCACATCACCAAAAGAAGTCTTATTTCCTATTTTCTTCTGTATTCTCCTAAAAAATAATGGCTTTTATAATTTCTCAAAACTTTTTATGAATGCTTGTGTTGCCCTAAAGCCATCCTAAATCATTTACAAAGAAACCTCCTCCCTTTTTCCCACCCCATCCAAGTCTTGCCCTTATGAAAAATGGCATTAGCAAAATTCCTGCAAAATAATCTGCGAGTGCTGTCTGTATGGTGTTTGCACGTTCTCCCTGTGACCGCGTGGTTTTACTCCGGGTGCTCCGGTTTCCTCCCACATTCCAGAGACGTACAGGTTTGTAGGTTAATTGGCTTTGGTAACTTTGTAAATTGTCCCTAGTGTGAGTAGGTTAGTGTGTGGGGTGATCGATGGTCGGCGCGGACTTGGTGGTGTTTTCGGAGCTTCATCTCTAAAGTCTAAAAGTAAAACTTGAAAGAAGTTGAGATCCTACCATTCACTGCCGCAGGTGATATCCACTCAATTTACATCGGGGGGAAATGGTGCCACCATTATCTAATATTAAACTTGATGAATTATTTACCCTTCACACTTTAAGGTGACGAAGCATGTGTCAGAAAAGCACTTGAAATCTGTTCAGTCGTTACAACCTTTGTGGTACATGCAACCAAAACCTTCCTTATTAGTGAATCTTTGTGTTGTAGGAATCTCAATTAGGAATAAAGTATTTGCTATGTCCTAAAATTGTACTCTCTGCAACTAAATATTCTTTGGTATTTAATAGAGTTCAGTACATTATATTACGCAATTTAAACAACTGAATGTTCTTTGGTATTTAATAAATTGCATAACATAATTTGCACTTTGACCTTGTGCATCCATTTTTCAACTCATAATCACATTCATGAGTTGTCAGTTTATCACTTAGGTCCATCATATTTGGCTTGCATAGCAGGCATAGGGCGATCAGGACACTTCAGCAAACCTTTAAACAAAGAAATTATAAGAAGCACTTACTGCATTGTAAGCAAGATTACAGCATTTAATTTGAGACATTTTGTAACTCAATAATCCAACCAGAAATCAAGTGTCCCTTCTGATCCACCATGCTTCCTCACCTAAATATGACACTAACTTTCTGACTTTGTGGTAAAATGCAGAAATATGATCATTCTGCAAATATTCTTGCTATATAGGACTCTGAGGAGGAGGAGGATTACGAAGTGGGGAACCTCAGCAAGAAAACAAGTGATTCTCAACCCTGTCATGGCTTCCAACCGTACATTCCTGAAGATTTTGCAGACTTTGATGTATATAATGCAAGCCTTGAAAGCAGGGATTTGTTCTCTTCTAAGCCAGAATTCCTCAGTTCTCGATTCCTCGACAATGAAGTCTCCCGGAGTCCAACTACCAGCAGTATGACCAGTGGTTACTTCTCCCATAGTGCTTCCAATGCAACGCTCTCTGATGTGGCATTCGCTGGTACGGAGAACACGGAGAGTAATCTGTCACGGGACTCTGAGCAGCAGAGTATTGTGCTGCAGACGAGTGTATCTGATTTAAAGTTATCTTCTGAGAAGGAAAATGGAGATCGGGAACAGAACGGAAATTTAAATGAAATGCAAAAGAGCACATCCCTCCCGAAAAATTGTGCCTTATTGAAAGATACCTCAGTATTGCAACAGTTTATTGAGTCTAAATCTATCCTAGTTTATAGAACCCTCCCAGAGACAAATGCATCAGATTCGTCGTCTTGCATGTATACAATAAGCCCACAGGAAAGCAGAGCGGAAGAGAGGGGACCTGATGCTTTCAATTCGATAATGAATGTAGACATTTTCAACAGCCAGGATTTCACAGATTTTCAGGGTGTTGAGGACACAAGGAAGGATCTTGAGCTGCCAGATGAACCCATGGTGTACAGCACAGGTTCCTCTGATGACTCGAACAGACTTTCCGTGGACAGCCTAGAATTGGACGAAAAGTGGCAAAGTCCTGAGGTGAAATGTGCGAATGACGTTTCCGAGCTTCCCGAGGATTCGTGCGGCATTGCCCGCAAGCAAGCGCAGACAACAGTCCTTGACAATAGGTTAGCAAACGCCATGGAGGACCCAGTGTTTTGTGGAGAAGCTGATCATGAAGAAGCCTCCGATAACTCCACCAGCCCAGACAATTCCGGTATGAGGAACCTTTCTGATTTATCGGACGCTGAAGATAGTAATTCTGCGGAGCAATGCGACCCTCTGCCAAGCTGGATCACGCTGGATGCACGTGCATGCGTTGGCAACAACAAGTATGGAACCATTCGATATGTTGGTGCAGTGGATTTCTCTGCCGGACTCTGGGTTGGGGTTGAGCTTGATACTCCAGCTGGTAAGTTGTAACGTGCCCTCGTTGCTTTTACAAAATGTGATAAGTGATGATGTTAATCAATTGCGATTGAGTCATAGAGTGATACAGTGTAGAAACAGGTCCTTCGGCCCAATTTGCCCACACCGGCCAACATGTCCCAGCTACACTAGTCCCACCTGCCTGTGCTTGGTCCATATCCCTTCAAACTTGTCCTATCCATGTACTTGTCTAACTGTTACTTAAATGTTGGGATAGTCCCAGCCTCAACTACCTCCTCTGGCAGCTGGTTCCATACACCCAAAAAGGTACCCCTCAGATTCCTATTAAATCTTCCCCCTTCACTGGAACCTGTGTCCTCTGGTCCTTGATTCCTACTCTGGGCAAGAGACTCTGCATCGACCCAACCTATTCCTCTCATGATTTTATACACCTCAGTAAGATCACCCCTCATCCTCCTGCGCTCCAAGGAATAGAGATCCAGCCAACTCACCCTCTCCCTATAGCTCAGGCCCCCTAGTCCTGGCAACACCCCCGTAAATCTTCCCTGGTCCCTTTCAAGCATGATGGTATCTTTCCTGTCAAGAATCAAATGAGAAAACTGACCAGGTACTGAATGGCCCCCTGTTCCTGCAATGCCAACATAGAAACATAGACATAGACTGAGCCAAGACAGGCATTTTGCCAGATGGTTTGTGTCTTCCACTGTTAATATTCATTGTTCCTTTACATTTTCTAACCCTTCAGCAATTGTGCACCTCAAGAACGCTGACTATTTAACTAATTTTGTTGGCAATACGATTAATCCTTAGAATAATAGTTACGTAATCAACAATTAGGAATCGTAATCTAGTACACGGAGTCAGAATTATACAGCATGGAAACAAGCCCTTCAGCACAACTAGCCCAGCAAACATGCCCCATCTACACTGGTCCCACCTGCCTGCGTTTGAGCCATAACCCTTTAAACGTATTCACCACATGCACCTGTCCAAATGTTTCTTAAATGTAACAATAGTACCTGCCTCAACTACCTCCATTGGCAGCTCGTTCATATATCCACCACCATTTATGTAAAAATGTTACCCCTCAGGTTCATATTATATCTGTGCTCCCTTACCTTAAACCTATGTCCTCTTGTTCTTGATTTTTCCAAAGCTAGATAGTGTAAAGTCTATTTATGTAGTTCCACGTTTTACACTTTCTTAAACGTGGTGTTGTCATGTTTTGTTTTTGGTTAGTTTAGTCATAGTGTGGAAACAGGCCCTCGGCCCACCTATTCCACTCCAACCTTCGATCACCTGTTTACACTAGTTCTATATTATCCCACATTGGCATCCACTCCCCTCACACTAGGGGCAATATACAGAGGTCGATTAGCCCACAAATCTGCACGGCTTTGGAATGTGGGAGTAAACCCACGCGGTCACAGGGAAAACGTGCAAAATCCACACAGACGGCACCATAGGTCGGGATCGAACCCGGGTGGCTGGTGCTGTGAGAGGCAACAGCTCAACCAGCTGCGCCTTTGTGCTGCCCTTAGACACATAGAAACATTGAGCCAGCACCGCCATTCAATATGATCATGGCTGATCATCTAAGATCAGTACCCCCGTTCCTGCTTTCTCCCCATATCCCTTGATTCCTTTAGCCCTAAGAGCTAAATCGAACTCTCTCTTGAAAGCATCCAGTTTTTGTTGGTTACTGTGAATCTTTCGGGGAAAATGACGTTTCAGTGCTGCTTTTGTCTCCCCACTTGTAACTCACGCAGGGAAACATCAAGGCAGCATTCACGGAAAGGAATACTTCCGCTGCGATCCAAGTTGTGGTGTTTTTGTTCGCCCGAACCGGCTTCTTCAGGTCCCCCACACTGTAACACGGCACGGCAACCTCGCTGAAGGACCAGCGTCCGCGGGTCATGACAAGCGCAGAAGTGTCAATCTTGGGAGGTCGCAGGTGACCCCATCCAGCAAATCTGAAGCAACAGCACTTCACAAATCAGGAGTCACTGCATCCTCCAAAAAGCAGAACAGAAAATCCTGGACTAACTGAACGGCACCATTTGCACTTATTACACATTACTGTATAGGCCTCCTGTTTGAGCATTTTATACCATGTACAGTTTTTTGTTTATATTACTCTGTGATATAGAATAAAACTTTAATATTTTACCTTTTTGTAAAAAAAAGATGAAGTATATTTGCTGGTAACACATCAAAAGTACACTAAAAAGTGGCTAGGCTATGCAAAATACCCTTAACTTCAGCACGGAGAGCATCGCCTTCTGCATTAAAGTAACGAGATTAATCAGTAAATAGGTATTTTGTTAGAAAGAATTTGGATGCAAATCACAAAGATCTCTAAATTGGTCCATAATTACCAAAGATCTTGATTAGAGTCAGGAGCCTCTTCATTTTAATTTTGACCTTCGTAAAATTGTGTTCTGGGCTGTAGGGGCCTTTTTGATTTTATTAACTTGTGCCGTGTTTTTGTTACTCTGTATAATGCTGCCTTATTTCTATTGTCTGATAAGCACATTTAAACAAATCTGATTCTTCTATAAAGTTGTCGTCTTCCAATGTTTACCACTGCTGATTTAGCTTCACATGGGTCCTGGTTCAATTACGAGCTTGGACCTGTCGCTTGGAGCTTTGTATGTTACAAGTCTAAACACCTGTAGTCTGATTTACCTGTTGGCAGTTTAGTGCTTGAACAGTATTACTGCAAGAATGTAGGGACAGACAGAAGATTTGTTGTAATGGATTATGAGTATGTGTGCATGCATTTACCGAAGAATGCAAAGTAATGGTACATTTTGCAACAATGTTGTGTATATATAATGAAACATCTCATTGGATGATATGGTTAAAAATAATTTATGCACAGGATTATATATAATTGAACGGTTTACTGCATCCCATGCAGTAAAGGTATAATCTGATTGGACTAAAGACTGTTTTTAAAGCCATCCAGTGTACATTAGAGTTGTGCAAAATTGTAGGTACTTAAGAGTCCGTCTGTTTGGAGAAATGTGATCATGAAAGGTCGACTGTTAATTTTAACAATGAAAAACTTGGGACTTGCTCAAGAGCTGCTGAATTAGATTTTTTGTATATATATTTTCCCTTCGTAGTGTTTTTGTATGACT